>NC_037673.1:159445744-159745744 GCF_003255815.1 Theropithecus gelada
AAAAAAAAAAAAAAAAAAAAAGAAACATGAGAAACTTTTGGGGTGATGTAAATATTCATCATGTTGATTGTGATAATAGCATCATAAGTCCATATGTATGTCAAATCTTATAAAAATGTTCACTTTAAAAAAAAAAAAAAAAAAGAGTTGGATAAGATATAGGGCAGGTCCTTTGACTACTAAGTAAAACTGTTTCCTACAAACCAAGTCTCTATCGGTGTAAGATCCTAAAGCAAGCTACAATATCATCTACCTAATAATCTGATAGGTTTTCCTACATTTTAGCTCATCCTTCAGTAAACTGGCTGGATAATAAAGAAATGTTATTCTTTGAAAAATAACTACAGCCCTAATTGAGTTTTCGGTCCCTTTCTGCCACCAGTCAGGAGACTACTGCTGTTCATGGTGCTGAAACTTCAAAGACGGATGACTAAACTTTCTGAAGGCATAAACACAATCTTGACTCTTCTTTCTGATGCATGACCACAGGCCAATAAGTTTGTTTCTGGATCATAATGAGCCTCTCCCACTGGCTTAGTGAGATAAGGTAGATTTTAATTACTTAATTTCAGGTTCTGAAATCACATTGAGCACAAACCAGCACAGAATCAAATCATGTTGTGACTGACTAATCTGTCAAGCAATACTGAGTCATAATTTAGAAAAGGTTATATTTTGCATGCACTATTTAGATTTTCCATAATATGCCATTAATAAGAAATTTTATATGATTTGAAAATCTGCTTAAAGTAAAATACCTCATCTTTGCATTAAGAAAGCATATGCTATATTTCTCCTGTGATTTTTAAAAAAATACATTTGATTCTATATAAAATTAATGTGACGAATTCTTTTCACATTTGTTTCTTAGATTATATGTTTTGGTTTATATAAAATCTCAAAGCACAGTTGCAACAATAGCTGACAAATGAGATGGACAGATTGTAAATGCATTGTGGGAAAGGTACATGAGGCCAAAATAGCTGACCACATTATTTCTATGCTCCCTACTTAGCTTCAAAGAGGAGCCAGTTTCTGGAGTTGAAGTCATTTTCATTTATTTTCAATGGTTAACATGACTATTATTCACTAACATAGAAAAGCATTTCATCCTTTTTTATTTAGTTATAACTAAGCTGCTTTCTTATTATAGAGCTCTAAATTCAGTTAGCAAATGTCCTTTTGAGCTCTGGATGGAAATTACTTAGGCTGAATTTCTAATATCATGAAGATAAATAAGCATTTAAGTGGGTATGACACATGCTTTTAAGTAAATGTCCTGTGAAAAATTATTTTCTTGTGATTAATTATCTTCCCCAGAAGAGATAACAAAATAATTTTTATTTGGATAAAACTGAGGATATTGTTTATTTGGATTATGGCTCAGTTTCAAACACAAATATATGTCACATTAAGATCCCATTTCTATATGAAAGGAAAAGATTAAAAGTTATCTGATAGTTAAATGAATTCTTTACAACAACCTAGACAGTATTTGGAAACAGATGTTGAAATTCTATGAAGAAAATTTAATACCCTGAAACCTTATCATATTCCATTTTTGTTCATGCTCTATAACCACTTGATGGGGAAATTAATTAGTTTAAATAGCATCTATGAGTACTTTAGAAACTCAGTGAATCCTTTGGAATATAATAAATTCTTTTTTATTTTCATTAAGCCTTGAGAAATTCTATGCTTATTCATCAATATCTGAGCTCTTTTCCTGCAGTGTGTTGAGGCGTCCACAAAAGAACAACAACAACAAAAAAAGCACCTTATATCTCTAGGGCTCTTTAGAGCTTGTAAAGGGATCTCACTACATTTCACTTAACACACACGATAAAAAGTAAGGTAGCTCACTGGAAAACTGAGATTCAGGAGAGACTGCTATTTGCCCAAGTTCAGAAAGATAGTGTCAGAATTGGGACTTGAACCTGGAATTTCTGACAATAGGCCAGCATGTTTTCCTACAGGTGTTGTCTAACATGACACTTGACCTAAAGAGTATACTACTAACTGAAAATGATATGTAAACATATATGGAAAAGTTAAATTAGAAATTAAGCACCATGTTATAGAGGCAAAATAAATTATCTGAATTAAATCATTGACCTGTACTAAATAACGACTGATATAAACTGAATGAGGAAAGAAGATTGGACCCTGAGGTGGCTTTATTAGAAAAAAAAACCCTAATAATTAGAGATTTCTAAATAGTTTTTAAATTTTCAATTTTGGACTTGGAAAATTTTCTTGCAACTTTCATAAAGGAAAGTCAAGGAATCTTTTATTTGACCAAAGAAACTAACTAAAGGCAACGTATATTAGATAAGGCAAAAATGTAATCCTCCAAAAGCTGTAGACATCTAAAATGCTATTCTCTATATTTCCCAGTAGATTACAATTCTATAGAAATACTGCATGTGCTATTGTTTTGTTCTTCATAATGCTTTGTAATAGTATAGGATGAACTAATATTTGCTGCCATACACATTGAAGTGGAAGATGGAAATTAAATTTCTGAAACATTTCCAAAGTGTGTCCACATTTTGAGAGCAGTTCAACCACTATTTGTCTACACTCTTAATTTTCTTCCTAATGATAACATTTAATAGTAGAATCATCCCCAAATTGCTTGGGTCAGAAAAAATTATGTTACATTTGATAATTCAATTAATTTGTTTACTTAATGACCTGGTTTATAGATATAATAAGGAAATGAAACCACTGGCTAATTTATCATCAAACATATGGTAGATACATTCCTATTTTTGACCCATAATCTGCTAAAATGATAAAGAATTATATGAACTGGGTTGACTCTATAGAAAGTTGCAAATTGAATAATACTGGTTCTTGCTGAGAAGGAAAGAAAAAAACACAGGTTTGAATTAAAAGAGAAAAAGGAAAGCACTTAGTGTGAATAAACCTAGAATTTACATGGCAATTTTTTTTAGCAACTCAAATAAATCCGAGCAAAAGAGAAATTATCTACAAAGTGTACAAAGTGAGTGGACTGTATGAGATAGACCCACTATAAAATTTATTTCTGCCCTTAAAAAACTATGGTCAAAAATAATTTAACTGTACATTTAAAAATAACTGAAAGAGTATTACTGGGCTGTTTGTAACAAAGGATAAGTGCAGGAAGTGATGGATACTCCATTTACTTGATGTGATTATAAAACACTGCATGCTTATATCAAAATATTTTATGTAACCTATAAATATAGACACATAGTACATACCCACAAAAATTAGTAATTTTTAATGTAGATGTTACTTTTTAAAAGTTTTTTTTAATCATAAGACTATTCTGATTGCAAGAAGCAAAGTACATTTTGAATTAGCTTACACTAAATAACTCAATAAGTTTATAAGGGGTGAGCTAATTCGAAACTGAAGAATGAATGAGAGAAAAGGAAATTAAGAGAAGGTCACTACAATAATCCACAAGAGAGACAATGGTGTTCTCAAGTGGTGTATTAGTGGAGGAAATGGCTAGAAATGAAAAGGCAAAGAGATACCTTTGATGCAGAAATGACAGATCTTCTTAATTATTGGGTGTTGAGATACGTACAATGAGGTAAGTGACCAGGAAAATTTGTTTTTGTTCTTGTTATTTTGTTTTGTGTGTTTTCTTCTATTGCTTTTATAATTTTACTGTCACATTTAAATCTCTAAGTCACAGAGTATATAAGTTAAAGGGAAACACACATAACACAATTTTTAAAAAGGAAAAAGAGTCTCCCACAGATCAGGGGTAATTGTGTATCATTAATTGAGGAGTATTATCATCTCAGTTCTGAGCATCTGAGGGCATAAAAATAAAGTACAATAAAACAAAAAGTTTTCAGTAGAGAAATTAATAAGTAATTATAACAAACACTCTGTATTTACATTCATGAAGTTAAGTCATATCTCAGATAGTTACACCCTGCAGTTGAAAAAGGCCATAGAGATTACCTACTAGTGCCTCTATTTTGAATAAAGACACTGACTTTCAAAGAAGTCAGTTAGTAATAGCTAATACAACACAACATGATGTTAGCAGAGCTGAGACAGCTTTGTTTTCCCAATGATCTAATCAATGTTTCTTATACTCTTCCATTTTATTTATTCATTCATTGTTATTCTGGCATATACTATGTACAAGAGAAGGCGTATGTTAGATGTTATAGAGAAGGCCAAAAGTACGTCCTTGTGGCTGAGACTCTACAGTTATATTCAGAACACCATAATAAGTATATAAAAGTATAATACAAGAAAACATCAAAGGTCCAAACAAGTGTTTGGATATAGCTTTTAAGTTCAAATGAGAAAAAACATAAAGCCATGGTTAATAATTCTTGCCAAGCACGTTAGTAAATGCTTTACAGATCTTTTCTCACATAATCTTCACAATGCAACTCACAAAACAGTTCTTATTAAACCCCATTTACAGATAAAGACACACTGAGAGCAACTTAGTAATGTACAAAAGATAGTATAGCAGCTAAATGTTCAAACCATGGCAGTGACTCTAATCATCGTACTGTACTACTCACCTAGAGCAGTAGGAAGGATGAAAAAATTTTGGAGAGAACAAGAGATGCATAGGACAAAAAGTATGCATAGAATTATGAGAAAAAGGAGGAATATCACAGGTAGAAAAAACATATTGCAAGTATTCACAGAGATAGCAAAGTGCATGTGTGTTTGTAGAACAGTATTAGAAAATTATGATGGAAAGGTAGGAAGGGCCAAAGAGTCAAAGGGACTGAGTACCAAGGTAAATTGTTGAGTTTTATATTGTGAGCAGTGGGAGATATCGAACCTTTCTGAGCACAAGAGACACATATTCAAAACAGATTTTTACGAACATTAATAGTAGTGCTTTTTTTTCTTTTAAAATGGCATACTCTTGTATGGCATACTCATACAAGAGTATGCCATTTTAAAAGAAAAAAAAGCAAAAAGACCCAAGAAAGCATTGAAATATTTTGAAAACCAGGACAGCAACCAGACTAGAAATAATAACTAGCCAGATTTGTTTAAAAAGTCCTCATCACCAATTATAACACAGCAGATTTGCTTTTTTACCAGCTGAGAAAAAAAAATGCCCTCACTTCCACTGTTTGTTTTTACTCATTGGAACCATTTTCAATCATAATTACATTCAATAATATGTTGAATAATTGAAACGTTGATTCTTAGTTATGCAAAACTCTTGGTTTTTGTTACAGTATGAAATTATTGAGGATTGGCTCTACTTACCAAAGAAATCCCTAAATAAAAACATATAGCTGGAATATCTATCCAAAATCCAACTTGAATTATACACGTTCCAAATACTTCCCATTGCAAAGGACCCTCTGCAAGCATAAATTGCTGAGAACTCAGCACATGTTTTATAATAAAAGATAATGTAATCAAGTGACCGGCAGCCCATTTAAATACCAAAATATTATAAGAATACTTTGTGTGAAGAATCTGTATGACTTATTTTTAACAAGGGAAAAA
Source organism: Theropithecus gelada (assembly GCF_003255815.1). Lineage (NCBI taxonomy): Eukaryota > Metazoa > Chordata > Mammalia > Primates > Cercopithecidae > Theropithecus > Theropithecus gelada. Next base: position 159,451,250 of record NC_037673.1, read on the forward strand.
AAGAATAAAGTACAAAGAAATTTTCTATAATGTGAGTGGATTGGGCAAAATAGACCTTTCTAAAGAGTCTCCTTCCTCCCTCCAAAAAAAAGAAAAAATAGAACACCTATTCTGAGCATTTCTTCAATCCCACACTCAGTCAAATCATAATGACTCTACTGGTAGCTTGAAATTGGCCATTTGGGAAGAACATACAGCACAGAAATCAGCAAAGGCAACAAATCTGGGCAGTTTTTTATCCCAGAGTCAATTTTCCAATACATAACTAATTATAAACATTCCAAATGTTTTCTTGATTCGGGAACCTTGATTCTTGTGAAAATATTTGAGAATTTGATGACTGAAATAGAAATCTTATAGAAGACATTTGAAATATAAAAATCAGTTATGTTTTATTTTTTAAAGAACAGAAGTCTTCTAAGATTTATCATTTTCCCTTTGTCACAGAAAGGCTTCCAAAATGTTTTGCCATACACTACATAATTTTGAGGCTGTTAATGAGAATGCTCCTTAAATCTAATAGTCTACTTCACTTGTTCTCAAATACTAAAATGCTGATGCTTGTTAAAACACAAACTCCTGAGCTGCACACACTCTGAGAATTTCTGATTCTATAGGTTTGGGTTGGGGGTCAAGAATGTGCATTTTTAACAAGTTTCTGGATGATGCATATGTTCCCGGCTTAGGCCCCATACTTTGAAAACCATTGGATACTTAACCATATTTTATTAGCAACTAGAAAAATTGCCCTAAATAATATTAAATATATTAACTTTCTGATGAAAATCATTTTAAAAGGTAAGGGTTAGGCTGGGCACAGTGGTTCACACCTTTATTCCCAGCACTTTGGGAGGCGAGGCAGGCCGTATGCTAGAGTGCAGGAGTCCAGCCTGGGCAACATAGCAAAACCTCATCTCTACCAAAAATACAAAAATTAGCCAGGCATGGTGGTACATGCCTGTAGTCCCAGCTACTCAGGAGCTGAGATGGGAGGATCACCTGAGCTCCAGAGGCTGAGGCTGCAATGAGCCGAGATCACACCACTGTACTCCAGCCTGGGCAACAGAACAAAACCCTGTCTCAAGAAAATAAATTAATTTTAAAAAGGTGAGGGGCCAGGCGCAGTGGCTCACGACTGTAATCATAGCACTTTGGGAGGCTGAGGCAGGCACATCACTTGAGGTTAGGAGTTCTAGACCACCCTGGCCAACATGGTGAAACCCTGTCTCTACGAAAAATACAAAAATTAGCCTAACGTGGAGGTGCATGCCTACAGTCCCAGCTACTGGAGAGGCTGAGGCAGGAGAATCACTTGAACTCAGGAGGCGGAGGTTGCAGTATGTTGAGACTGTGCCACTGCTCTCCAGCCTAAAAGACAGAGTAAGACTCTGCCAAAAAAAAAAAAAAATAGTAATGGTCTACATTCTTCAGAATTACTTACCAGACATAATTTAGTATTCCTTAAATAAGGCATCTCTCTCTGGGCCATTAAGTCATCATTTAAATATCAGTTCTCATTTTTCATCAGTATTTGAAAATCTAGCCTTGGACTTTGTCTCTGTCTCTGTCTCTCTCTCTCTCTCTCTCTCTCTCTCTCTCTCTCTCCCTCACACACACACACACACACACGTGCACACACACGTACACAAAAACACCACTTCCAAATCTGTTTTGTATTTATTATTGTCCCTTTAAGTTGAAGCAAAGCCACTTCACTTTTCAACTTAACTTTCTGCCCCAAAAGTAGAAATATCCATTTTTCTCTCTTAGGGTTTTTGTGTGAACCAAGTACATAATGCCGGTACATGTTGAGCAATACAATTGACGATGCTCAAGTATTCAAAGATATACTATAATAGTGAATCTGATTTTTATTTGAAAACTGAATTACTTTGCAAAACAAATAGGAAAGATAAAATAGCTATTAAAAATGTCAGAGGACCTTATTTAAACATCTTGAATCTTATTTTAAATACAGCATTATACATACCTCAAAGAATGCCCATCTATGAGTTTATTCACTTATATATCATTAAACTAATATTTATTGAGAGCCTACTATGTATCAGTTACTGTGTACTGGGAATATAGCACTGAAAAAAAAAAGACAGGAAGACCAGTGTCATGACTTGTAGAGTCTACTAGGGCATACAGATATTAATCAAATAATCATGTTAGTGAACTTTTCAGCTAAGGGTGAATAATTTACCCAAAGTAAATTAGATAAATTTAGTGCTACTGTGAGTGCATATTATAAAAAATAACTGACCTACATTTGAGAATCAAAGAAATAGTCCATAAGGAAATGATAATCCCATGCTGAAATCTGGAGAATTAACAGGAGTTAACTAGGCAAAAAGAAAACAGTGTTCCACAAGGAGGAAGCAGTGCTCAGAACCCTGGGGTGAGTGAGAGGATGCTGGAGTGTTGAAAGCTATGAAAGACAGTATAATAGCCCTGGTAGTAGGAAGGGAGTGGAGAGAAAGGTAAGGCTGGATAGATCATAAGAATTTTACCATGGTAAGAATTTTAATTGCCTTAACAACAGAAAGGCAAGGGTAGGTTATAAGGGTTATAAGAAGTAGAGAGAGATATATAAACAGATTTGTTTAAAATATCACTAGCTTGGTTGCTTTAGATGCATTGAATTGAATAAAATACATGACTAAATTAATTTCACTATTTTTTCGTCTTCTAATGTGCCTCCTAGAAAACTTAAAATTTTATGTGTGGCTCTCACATTTTATATGGAAAGTCTTAAATAAACTTTATTTTTCTCTATTGCTTTGGGCAAGGCATATGAGAAAAAGTCAACAAACAATTGTTTGTTCTTTTTAGGTAAAAGTCTTAAATAAACTTTATTTTTCTCTATTGCTTTGGGCAAGGCATATAAGAAAAAGTCAACAAACAATTGTTTGCTCTTTTTAGGTAAGATTTTTTTCAGGTAAGATTTTTAAAAATTTCTAAGTACTACTAAACATCTAGAAAGTTATAAACTATGTATGAATCACACTATAGGAACTTATACACATAATTCAGACCCCAGGCTTATATATTTAGCCTAAAGCAGTAGATAAACTATTCTAGGATAGTATTGTCCATCAGAAATACAATGACAGCCATCTGTACAATTTTAAGTTTTCTAGTGGTCACATAAGAAAACTAAAAGGTGAAATTAATTTAATATTTTATTTAACCCCATAAATTGAAAATCTTATTTCAACATTCAATCAATATAAAATTATTGAGATATTTTCCATTTCTTTTCTAGTATTATGTTTGGAATCCAGTGTTTTTTTGACTCTCACAGTGTATCTCATCTCAGAGTATTCCCATTTTAAATGCTCAATACCTTCATGACTAGTGGCTGCTGTATCACACATGACAGCTCTAGGTGGTTCTGGTATCTTATTCTTTCCCTAACACTAATCAATTTGGTGACCTTAAAGTCACTTAATCTTTAGCTTTCCTTTTGTCATCTATGACATAGGCATAATATTCATTTAATCTGCCTCAAAAAGTTACAATAATAAAATAATGAATTTAAAAACAATTCAATATATTTGAATATTCAACTCAATAGCTCATATTAAGAATGATTTCCATCTTACTTTACTTTCATGATTTTTATCACTTGAAAATTAATAATAAAAACAAACACCAAAAAGGATTACTAACACTAAAACAAATATCAGTACTATTTGTGCTGCGATAGCTTTAAAAATATACTAAATGTTGTTAGGTTTTCTATGAATTAAATTAGAACTCACACAAATTTCCCTTATGAATGGAGTTATTAGCCAATTATTCAAAAGGAACATACATGGGCATTTTAATAAATTATAAATATCTAATGATGCTCTTGTGTAAATACTGGGCAGATGCCTTGGCTATGAGAACCACAAGCATTTTCACTACTCAGGAAATTGATAATAGCCTAGATTAAGAAGGAAATTATGAAAAACAGTCCAGAATTTTAATTAACATTTAAATACTCTAAGCTGAAATCACAATGACATAAGAAATAATGCAGCAACTCCAGATTTACATAACTTTATAGAACTGCTGAAAAGTAAGTGAATTTATTAAATAAGGTGTTCAGTACCTTACTTTCCCAGACATCTTTTATTTTTTTTCATTTTTTAAAAAAGAAACAGTATATCATGCTCTGTCACCGCATCTGGAGTGCAGTGGTACAATCATAGCTCACTACAGCTTCAAACTCCTGGGCTCGAAAAATCCTCCTGTCTCAGCCTCCCAACTGGCTGGGACTAGAGATGTGTACCACTGCATGTGGCAAATTTTTTAAGAAAATTTTTGTAGAGATGGGGTCTCACTATGTTGCTCAAGCTGGTGTTGAACTTCTGGCCTCAAGTAATACTCCCGCCTCAGCCTCCCAAAGCGCTGGAATTACAGAAGTGAGCCACTGTGCCCAGCCCCAGATATCTTAATGATATCCATTTGATACAAACGATTTTAATTATTTAGTTATTATATGCATCATGTGATATGCATCATAAGAAAACTTAAACAGGGTTTGAATTATTCCCTACAACTCAAATGTGTCACTGCAACTAGTATTTTGTGTGCTAAGAGGGTTCGGTGTTTTGTCATCTGTATTCTTGAATTCTGGATCAAAACTTAAACCCTTATTGCATTTAGAGTTCAATGCTAAGACTGGTATAATACCCCTCTATAATTTTTTAAATCTGTTATAAATATCAGGCCACTTGGAATAAAATTTAATACTGTAATGATTCTAGTGCTTTGCTAAAAGTGCTACCACCTTTAAAGATTCCCATTGTGGTAGATACTGCCTGAATGTCTCTAATTCTTCGCCTTGCTGTGCACCCATTTTGCTACACGGCTTTCACTAATAAGTACTGATGAGGTTCAATCTATAACCTTGCTCTTTTTGTGTATTTTTTTCTTGTAGCAAAATATACATAACATAAAATTCATTATTTTAGCCATTTTTGAGTGTACAATTCTGTGGCATGAAGTACATTCACATTATGCAATTATTACTACCATCCATCTTCAGAACTCTTTTGTCTTCCCCAACGGAAACCCTGTATCTATTAAATATTAATTACCAATTCCCGTCCCTGGAGCAACTCTAGTTCCTGGCAACCACCACTCTACTTGCTATGAATTTGACTACTCTAGGAACCTAGTAGAAGTGGAATCATACAATATTTGTCCTTTTGTGACTGGCGTAAGTCACAACGTAATGTTTTCAAGTTTCAACCATGCTCTAGCATGCAACAAAATTCCCTTAAGACTGGATAATAGTTCATTGTACATATGTACCACATTTTGTTTATCCTTTCATCTGTTGATGGACACCTGGGACACTTCTCCTTCTGGCTTTTGTGAATAATGCTGCTACTGAACAAGGGTGTGAAAATATCTGTTTGAACCCAAGCTTTCGATTATTTAAAAACTAAATTCTCTTAATTCTTTGGGTATGTACTTAGAGAGGAAATCTCTGGATCACATTGTAATTCTATGTTTAAATTTTTGAACAATCACCATACCATTTTCTATAGCAGTTCCCTCATTTGATATTCTCACCAACAATGCAGAAGTGTTCCAAATTCTCTATATCCTTTCCAACACTTGTTAATTTCAGGTTTCATTTCATTTTATTTTATTTTTCCAGCTTAATGGGTATAAAGTGATATCTCTTTGTGATTTTGATTTGCCTTTATACTCTTACTCATGAACCTGGCTGGTTTTGTGACTAATTTTAGTCAATGAAATACTAACAAAGTGACTCATGAATAAGATTGAAAACTTATTGAAAAAATAAGATTAGACATGTCTCTTACCCTCTGCTAGTAATGAATGGTCCCTGAGTTACAATGGTTCAACTTAACAATTTTTAAACTTTATGATGGCTTTAGCAAGGTATCAAATGCATTTTTGACTTAAAATATTTTTCACTTACAATAGGTTTATTGGAATGTAACCTCATCATAAGTCAAGGAGCATCTACACAATGGGAAGAACATACTCAGGCTTGCCTGTTGAAGAAAGGGATATGAGGAACGAACCAAACCACTCAAGTCAGCCCAGATGAGGACATCCTAGGTAAGGCAACCAGTAGCTGACCCTCAACCAAACATGTGAGTGAGCTCACCAAGATGGGCAGCACCTCCAAGCTAATTCTTGTTGGCTGCAGAGGCATATGCAAGCCCAGCTGAAACCACCTAAGCATAGGCATGTCAGTAAATCCGAGTTCCAATCAGCAAAACCCTATAGACTCAAGGCTAAATAAATTGTCATTTTGTTTGTTTATTTTGTAGTATTACTATGAACACTGGATAAGTCACACACAATCTGTGGTAGGAAACCAAAAATTAAATAATTACATGAAAGCCTGCTGCTAAATAATAAATTAAGGTGGAAATATGGTGGTAAGAATGTGACAAAAGGAAAGATCAAGTTGGTTAATATTGCTGCAATACAGTGGACAGACCAGAAGAATGAGGATGGAAAAGCAATCTTGCTCTTTTGAGAAAGTATATGTTTTCCTGTCTCCATTCACTCTGTCAAACCATGGACAGTGTGTTTGGCTCCAGAAACCCTTTTCTAAAAATCTATTAGCTGAGAAAGCAAAGAAACAAGGACATTGGTTTGTATCCACGTAAGATCAGGAAGGTCACAAGTCCAGGCATAACAGTCTTTCTAACAGGCAGACTACAAAATTCTTACTGGCTACACAGCTGTTATTTTCACTTACATTCCAATCCTTGTGACTCTGGTCATCTCCAAACTTTGTTCTATTTTATACCTGGTCTACTGTAAGTCTCTATATTTCCTACGTGATCTTTGTCAACATTTGAGTCAGAACTTTTGGTATGGAATTATAACTTCCATTGGTTTTCTCTCATTGTGTTTCTCAGAAATGCAACTTTTCAGAAAATACGAACTAAACACAACTGGGATGTTGTGGATGACACACCTAGCTTGCTACTAAAAATTGTTTTCTTTCACTATGAAAACGCAAGTTCCAAGAGTTTTAAACACAGGGCTAGAAACAATTATAATCTCCACTCCCAACCTTTGCTTTCTTTCTCTGTGATATTTTGCACAGTATTCTTATAGTTGTCATTAGCATCAGTATTTTCATTGGTCGTGAATTGAGCTGTAGAGCACACTCACAATGAAGCCAAGGGAACGTAATGCCAATTTTTGTTCTGTGATCAATTTGAAATGGCTTGCCGTTTGGGTCCTGACTGAGACAGATTAACAACATCTTACCACAAAATGCTATTGATCAATCTACTGTTTAAAAACAATTACCATGGAAACGTGTTATTTCTGATACCTCATCTCCCTTTATTTAACTTTATAGTCTAACATTATTTTCATAAATAGACACCCTTTTCCAGCAATGTCAAAGCACACAATACTACAGGGACTTTATTAAAATGCATTTAACGGTGGTAAACATGCCAACAGAACACTTAGTTTCATAAAGAAAAAAACATGAAAAGAAAAAAAGAATAAAATCCAGACCTAATTTCCATACACAAATATCATCTCAGAGATTGTTTTTTTCAGTTTGTATAGATTATGTCATGAGAAATATATCAAAACTATTATTTGACAGGTAAAAAAGAAATCTGGTTGTATCTTATTCACCTTAATCTATATAGCAAGAATTTTTAACATGGGAAGCTTGAGTCACCCAGGAGACCATCTATGGAATTCAGGAGGTCCAGGAATTTGAGTGAATACAATTAGATCCCCTTTTCCCACTAACCTGTAAGTGGTTTAGCCTTTCCTTAAGCTATGAATGTAGGCAACAGACCATAGTGCTGTTAAAATCTGTGGTTCTCATCAGGAGAAATCAGAATTTTCATATTACTAATACATTAAAGTTGTGCAAATAGTTCAATATATTATTTATGTCCACCACTATATCAAAATTATACTAATAATTAGGTAATCATAGATTCAATTATTAAATGTGTTGAAGAAGTGTATATATTACCATGTCACAAGTTTGTTTTACTATATTTTGTGAAATGTTTTTAAATATAGGTTTTTTTTAATCTTAGGTGTTTTGTGCCCTCAATAACTTAATTTAGAAAGAGGGTCTACAGGTTTCACCAGGTGCCAAAGGGGTCTATGGGACAAGTATTCTTAATACCCTCTGCTCACCGGAAATACATTTACTAGCAGAAAATTCTTGTTGAACATCTTAAGATAGAAAAAATTTAGCATCACATCTAGCAGAATGAAATTTGATGAGTCACTGACTGAAAACTTTGTGTGGGCAGCCTTAAGGAAAACTAAAATAAGCAATATCTGAGGCCGCTCTCTTTCTCCTCCCTCTGAGGTAAATACCCTTATTCTGCCTTGTGCTGAAGTTATCCAGTGTGTTCTCAGAAAGCAAGTGGTTTCCTCTCCTTTTCTGGCAGTTCTCAAATGTTGAGAGTTTTGTCTATATTCTATTAAACAAGGTCTGTGCTAAAAGGAACTGGTAAGTGTATTAATTATCAATGCCTCATTGTAAAATGTGAGAAAAAATAGAGAAGACACTATCTAAAATCTTGAGTCTAGAAACTCAAGTATCTCTACTTACCCGATTTTCAAAAATTCTAGAAAGGGTCAAGATCACAAATTTCTCCAATTGGGCTACATTTTAGAGCCTAATTTTCAGGTTTCAGGATCTAATAACCCTTCAGGGGTTTCATCAGACCCCAACAAAATTACCTTCCACCTCTACCATACAACCAAAGATATTTTAGGTTTAATTTTTCTCCTCCTCCTTCTAATAGATCACCCAGATCAAAAGGAGCAGGTATCAAGTATGCACAAATGATGCTCAAAACACTTTGCTCAACCACATCCCCATAGGAAAGAGCAGTGATAAATTTTTAGTAATAAGTGAAAGTTTGACTAAGCCATACTAATATTTAGGGTTGGTTAATTTCATGCCAGCCACCGCGGTCATACGGTTAACCCAGCATTGAAGTAAACTTAGATTTTGTCCATAATCTAGGCCATTATGTTATAAAAGAAAAAGGTTTAATTGACTCACAGTTCAGCATGACTCAGGAGGTCTCAGGAAACTTAATCGTGGCAGAGGGGGAAGCAAACACATCCTTCTTCCCATGGCAGCAGCAAGAAATGCCTAGCAAAAGGGAGGAAAAACCCCTTATAAAACCATCAGATCTCATGAAAACTATCTATCACAAGAACAGGATGGGGGAAACTGCCCCCATGATCCATTTATTTCCACCTGGTCCCTCCCACAACACGTGGGGATTATGGGAACTACAATTCAAGATGAGATTTGGGTGGGGACACAGCCAAACCCTATTAAGTTGGATTAAGTGTCTTAGTTGATTCCTGCTGTTACAGTAAAATACCATAGACTGGGTAATTTATAAGTGGTAGAAATTTATTTTTCATAGTTCTAGAGACGGAGAAGTCTAAGACTGTGGTACCAGCAAATTCACTGGCCAGTGAGGGCTGTGTGGTGCCTTCTCTGTGTCCTCACATGGCACAAGGGCAAAAGGGACAAATTTGTTCCCTCCAGTCCTTTTTTAAGGGCACTAATCCCATCCACCCTCATGGCCTAATCACCTCCTATGGACCCCACTGTTTAATACTATCACCTTGGAGGTTAAGGTTGCACGTATAAATTCAAACACACATTCAAACCACAGCACGAGGGAAATGAAGTCATCTCCTTTGCTGAATTTGAACATAATAAAAATCACAAGAAATGTTTCTTCTTACCTGTGAAAGACTCTCTGAAAGACGTGTGGACCAGTATTCCAAAGTCCAGATGTTTTCCAAAGCTTAATGTATCTGTATATGTCTTCAATATAATTTAGTTGATCCCATTTCATGTTCCTTTTCATAGATTTGGATATACGAATTGACATATATTCACTCCTGGTGAGGCTAGCAGCATATGATATAAAATATCACAAAATAGCAAATGGTTAAGCCAAGTTCTTTTTTCCTTCTCCATTCCTCTATAATCTAGGGCACCCAGTTGATGGGGCAAAAGGAAAATTTTAAGATGAAGTTTTAAGTTGAAATTGGATAGGTTAAAAAAAAATGTATTCACATTTTTCTGCCTACCTCAAGGGAAATGTACTAACTGAGGATCACATTGAAATGGAGGTGTGTTCAGACACTTCCTGAGTTTTTATATTTAACTTCCTTTAGACTCAGAGCAAGAACACAGGGAGCCCACCTCCATTTCACATCCTGTTAGCACATTTCATAGGGAAGGGAAGAAATGATTGAATAGTTAGAATCTGTACAATTCTAATTATGTGGGATGCTGAAATAAGATTAGCAAGAATTGAAATGCTGAAAAGCAAACAATATCCACAGAAATGGGGTTAAGGAAAGTCTTGGCATTATTTAAGAGTATACATCTCTTTCTAACTAGCATATTATAAAAAGAATATTTAAGTTTAGTACATACTACAGAGCAAACTGAGGCTGTCTCTCTTTTGTTAAGGTATAGATCTTTAACCTTTTTTGAACTGAAGAACTTCAAGGGTGAAAAACAAGCACCCCTGAAGTGTGAGGGTTCACACATGTTCTAGTATAATGAGCAATTAGTAACTGCAATGTCACCTGTAGGAGAAACATGTCACTATTCCATTTAGACATGTTCAGGGCCCCTCTGCTTGCAGATCACCTCACTTTGAAGTGTTAAATACATCCAGTATTAACATATGATAAAGGAAAACATGGATTAGATAAACCCAAACGTTTTAATAGATATATAAACACTGATGTGAACAGTATCATCTTTGAACAATACAATTAATATGACTGACTTCTATAAAAAATTTATTCACTTGGCTCTTTGACACAGTACCTGCTTTTACCCTCCCCAAATATTATTGAACTGCCAAGTTGTATTTGGCTAAAAGCTTTGGGCTATTTAAATGAAATTACACTTAAAAGTACTTACAAGGTCAGAGGACATCTTCTCAGATTTTGGCAAGATCTTTGCCATTTGTTCAATTAAGTCACTGATGATCTGAAAGCAATTCTTGTGCTGGGGAGAGAAAGTTACATAATGTCCATCTACGTGACAAGCATCTGAATGGGTATTCACTGTGTCTGAGAATCTAGAAAGTCAAAGTTATGATGAATGCAGGGCTTACCTGGTGAGATGGGGGTGGTGGCTTAAGAATTCAACAACTTTAGGTTAGCTGAATCCACAGGTAGATCAGATATTAAAATAACACAGTACTCTCAGCTTTCACAAGAGCAGAGTCAGGACTGGACTCAGTGGCTCATGCCTGTAATTCCAGAAATTTGGGAGGCCAAGGTGGGTAAATCACTTAAGGCCTCTAGTTTGAGACCAGTCTGGCCAACATAGGGAAAGCCCGTCTCTAGTAAAAATACAAGAATTTAGTCGGGTGAGGTGGAACAGGCCTGTAATCCTAGATACTTGGGAGGCTGAGGCAGGAGAATCACTTGAACCCGGGAGGTAGAGGTTGCAGTGAGCCAAGACTGTGCTATTGCACTCCAGCCTGGGTGACACAGTGGGACTCTGTTTCAAGAAAAAGAAAAAAAGAAAGTCGAATTGAGTCTGAGAGTTGATGCCTTCTTATATTTTGCACGTTGGTTGCTTGCTTCCTGCACCCAGCCCTGCAGGAATTTTAAGCGTTTTGATACTTTCAGTCACATTTGATGTTAGGGTGGATATGATACAGGAAGGCAGTATTTTCCTAAGTGTAGCTTAAGGTCCATTGAAATCAGGAGTATCTGAAAAACCTGGAAAAACTGGGATTTCTATACTCTCTCTTTTAATCAGAGAATGAGGCTTGACAATCTGCATTTATACCATGTATTTTGGGTGATTCCAATGCATTTTAGAGTAGACCTTCCAGTATTTTCTGTATAATTGGATGATTGATTGAGTGAATCAAAGAATGTAAGTGGAGACTTAGGCAGTTGTTTAAAAATGATCTTTTACTGGTTGGGTGCGGTGGCTCACACCTGTAATCCCAGCACTTTGGGAGGCCGAGGCGGGCAGATCACAAGGTCAGGAGATCAAGGCTATCCTGGCTAACATGGTGAAATCCCATCTCTACTAAAAATACAAAAAATTAGCTGGGCGTGGTGGCGGGCACCTGTGGTCCCAGCTACTCAGGAGGCTGAGGCAGGAGGACGGCGTGAACCCAGGAGACAGAGCTTGCAGTGAGCCGAGATCGCGCCACTGCACTCCAGCCTAGGCAACAGAGAGAGACTCCGTCACACACACACACACACACACACAAAATAAAATAAAATAAAAATATAAATAAATAAATAAATAATCTTGTACTCCACATTTTTCTTGAACTAAAAAAGAAATTAACTGGAAAGAAGAATATCTGCATATGAATTTACTCATTCATGTAACTTACCATGTTGCTTTTTCTAATAGAATATATTCTAATAACTTTGAATAATTTTATATAGAAACATTGAATTTATTCTGAAGTATTTAATGGTAGGTAACTGCAAATACTATTTTCATAGGCAGGTAAAAACAAATAATTGAGTTTCTTAAACTTTTCTGAATTTACATTTCTTAATTTTTGGTCCCTAATATTTTACCAACCCATTCATCCGGAATGATACTAAATTAGCACAATATATATTCTTAAAACAGAATATCTTTAAAGATATCCCCTAAAACAGGAGCAAAAATAAAATACAAGTTTTATACTATTCCACAGAAAACACGGGATTCTGATATTCCCTTGAGGGAAAGGTTATCTTTTCAAAGGTTATCTTTCGAATCAACCTAAACAGAAGACAAACTTCTATTTACGAAGCTGGAAGAAGGATAAGAATTGCCATTAGACTTCTAATTGTAGAAACACCTAAATCTGCAGTTGACAGGTTGTCCTGTTTCTGCTACGAAAGGATGTTTTATGCTTTTCAGTCTTGAATTCATGTTTGTTTCTTATGTAATATACAACTCTCTTGGGTCCAGCAAAGCCTTACTTGATAGATACTCTGTTATCCCATTTATTGCAGCAATGATTATGATATGAAGACGTATTTTGGTGCTAACAAAATCATATCGTAGGCTCAATAGCTAAAGAGGCAGAATGGAATGGCCCACCATGGTACAGTTTTTGAGAAAATATTGCAGTAGAATCATCAGCGAGGGAAACAGTGATGGTTTATGTGTTAGTTGAACATCGATTATAGTACTTTGGGGGATTATTGAATGGTGTTTTGGAATTTGAGAGTTTTATGAACATGGCAAAAGCTTTTTTGCCTCTTCTAGGAACAAAAAACCTACTTTCAGTTTTTTTAGGTTCAGATTCTAAGGGTACAGATTCTAGGGTACAGATTCTAAGAAAGGATGAATATTCTGTCTTTCATACCCAATTACGAGCACCAAGTCTCAGTCTCACAATATTTGACTCTTTCCCTACAAGTAAAATGAGAAGACAAATGAGGTTATCAATACCTAGACTGATGTGATCAAGAAAGTAGAGATTGCAGACCGGGTGCAGTGGCTCACACCTGTAATCCCAGCACTTTGGGAGGCCGACGCAGGTAGATCACGAGGTCAGGAGATTGAGACCATCCTGGCTAACACAGTGAAACTCCATCTCTAGTAAAAAATACAAAAAACTAGCTGGGCATGGTGGCGGGCGCCTGTAGTCTCAGCTACTTAGGAAGCTGAGGCAGGAGCATTGCTTGAACCTGGGAGGCGGAGGTTGCAGTGAGTCGAGATCATGTCATTGTACTCCAGCCTAGGCGACAGAGCAAGACTCAGTCTCAAAAAAAAAAAAAAAGTAGAGAATGCAAACACGATAAACCACAAACAATGGAAATATGAGTTTAATGTGCACAAGAAATAAGGAAATATTATGGGGAACATTAATAAAATAGGCTTCTGATTCTTTTAGGGTATTCCTCTAGCTAGCCTCTTTAGTAAGGTTAAAATATGAAACAGTGTTTTCCAAAGTGATGCCTTGGACAATTTGTACAAAAATCAATTAGAGAACTTGTTTAAAGTAATTTCATCAGAAATGCATTCCTCTCTATCTCTCAACTCTGCTTTATTATGTTGGCATCATCTTCACACAGGTTCTCTTTCGAGATATTTATAGGCAGCTCCAAGTTTCCAGGCTCCTCACAGCTAGCAAAACATGAGCTCTTCTGTTCCAGACTTTACTAAGATTATATCCTACTGGCTTGTGTCACATTGCTGATTCCTGAACCAGTCATTGTGGAAACATGAAATAGGCTGTTTGACCAGTCCTGGGTCATTTGCCCAACTATGGTGACAAAACATCTGGTGAGTCCCATTTAAACCTTAGGAACTAAGAATATAGGCCGGGTGGTTGCCCTTTGAAATCAAGCTATAGCTACCAACAAATGAAATAAAAGGTACCAGCCTGACAAAAACCAAGCCTTCTATGGGATACTTTATATATGCTCATGTATTTATTGTATAAATGAAAGTAAAGCTCCCAGGAAGGACTCTTAAAATTCTTCATGGCTCTCATCATTTTTGTCCTTGCTCTGTCTTTCTTTATCTCATATATTTCTACACCAGACTGACTCTCATTCTTTTCCCTACATAGCTTAGTCTTCCTGCCATCTTCCCATAGAATAACGATGGTTTCCTGGAAAGCAGACTAAGAACATACAACAAACTGTTAAGGGTGTCATGTGAGTTTGCAATTGAATTCAGCTACTAAAGCAGACACCTGCAATAACAATTGCTTGAGCAAGGTAAAGTTTTACTTTTTTTTTAATTAAGGAAATCCAGAAGAGCTAGGCAGACCAAAGCTGGCATAGAAAATTCCCAATATTCTCACCCCCGGCCCCTTCCATCTTCCTACCCCACCATCATTAACACATGATTTTCGTTTTCAAGTTTGAATTCCTAAACTCAACCAAAGAAAAGCAGATGCAGCTCCAGCTATCATGTCACCATCAAGGAAGAAACAGAAGAGCGGGAGGATAAACAGGAAACATCTCTGTGCCAAGGTGATTCCTTTATAAAATTTTCCTGGAGTCCTTGTCAAATCTTCTGCTTACATTGCATTCGTGATTTTTATTTGCAGAAGAGGCTGGGACTTGCCGTTTTGTTTTGTGTAGATCATGCTACTTCCCTACCCCATTTCCGCAATTCAAGCAACCGTTACTAAGGAAGAAATTGAGGACAACAACTGTTACTAAGGAAGAAATGGAGAAATGGACAACTTTTATTTTACCACAGTGGTGATATTAGTGATATTAGTGATGGAATTATGGAAGACCTCTCCCATATTATATATTTCTGCAATGTTTGAATTTTCACAGTATTTTGATAAACATGAAGACAAATAAAGACAGGGAATCTGTGGAATATAATGTAGGTTACATCTACAACAGGGGTGTCACAATACTGGAATACAGACTTATATCATCACATGTTGACCATATGTTGACTATTCTTCCATTATTCCCTTTTTATCTATTCTTATTGCCTTCTCTCATACCCACTAACAAACATATTTAAGCTCAATTCTTTCATTATTCGTTATTGTGACCAGTATATAACAAACATCTGACTATCATTATTTATAGGTGATGCATGAAGTTAAAAAATGGTGTGTAGGCAAAAAGCACAAGTTTTCAAATCAGTAAACATATTAATATTGATTAACATACTGTGCTACTCTAGCAGGTCACTTTACCATTCTGCTCCTCAGACACATCCCTTCTAAAAATAAAGGGGGTATTCTGTATTACCAATTGGACAGTGTTTTTTTCAATTTAAATCTATCACAGTCCCCAAGGAAAGCTAGTAATATGTGGATTCTAGAGCCACATCATCAAAAACTTTCATCCAGTAGTCTGCAGTGAGCTAATGAATCTGCATTTTTGCCAAGCACTGGCAGGTGATTTTTGAGAAAGGTATCAGAGGATTATATCTTGAAAACACTACTAAGATATCTTTAAATTCTTTCAACTTAATGAGACACACTGAATTTGTATTTTTGTTTGTTTGTTTTGGTTTTTTGCAACAAGGTCTCACTCTGTCACCCAGGCTGAAGTGCAGTGGCATGATCACGGCTCACTGAAGCCTTGACCTCCCCATTCAATCAATCCTCCCACCTCAGCCTCCCAAGTAGCTGGAACAACACTATGCCTGGCTAATTTTTGTGTTTTTCACAGAGATGGGGGTCTCACTATGTTCCCGAGGCCAGCCTTGAATTCCTGAACTCCAGCGATCCAACCGCCTTGGCCTCCCAAAGTGATGGGATTACAGATAGGAGTCAGTGCACCTGGCCAAGAATTTGATTTCTGCTCATAAAATATTTTAATTTTTAAAGCCAGTGGATGAAGCAAAACTTTCATACCTATAGCTAAATTGGACATGAAGATATCTTCTCTCAATAAGTCCAATGAAATCAATCAAGTTTTCTTCCAACATTGGAATTTTCCTCTTTCTCTCTCTTTCTCTTTTCTTCCCTTTCTCATTCTCTTGCTACAGCTGAATCTGTGAAAGCTAAATGTCTACCTGATGAGAGTCATCTGTCTTGTCCATGCATTCTTAAGATTCTGCAATGTTAAAACTCAAACCATAGAACAATTCATTATTTTTAAAGAAACTTTCCAGGAAAAATGTTGATAAGGCCTCCCACAAGTTAAAATGAAAATGAATTTGGTTTTAATCTCATCCAGTTTTGATTGGACAATAAACATGCGGGAGTAATTTAATGAATAAAAGTGCTCATATTTTAGAAGATAATGGTACCATAAAATAGAGCCACTAAACTGCAAATAGACAACATGCATTGCCAATTTCTCCAAGGGGAAAGGTTTATTAACCCACATTCCAGACAGAGTTGTAACACTGTCTTGTTATTGGAAGCTCTGCCATTTAGGTCTTTGCTATCAGGTAACCTGAAGAAGCCACTCTGTATAACACGAGTACCTTAGTTCCCTAGCTAGCTATTAATTTCACTTCATTGGATCTTAAAGCACATTTTTTTACCTGAGTCCACTAAATTAATCATGTGGGGTTTTTTGCTCAGTGGAGGCAAAAGAAATTCTTATTAATTTGAGGGACTAGTGGAACATAATAAAATATGGTTAAACAGCCATTCTCTTGACATAAACATCCATTTAATGAAGAACAAAATGTAGACTCATTCATTTAGTTCTAACAATCCCTGTAGTCCCGATTGCTATATTCAGTAATGCTTTCCAGACTGTTCAAAGTTCTTCTACTTTTGCCTTTTTTTCCAACTTATTTTAATTGGAAAGTTGCTAACATCACCCACTTTTAATATGGTAAATTGGATATCCACAGAAATGATGTGATTTTAAAAGCAGGAGAGGCACAGGAAAGCAGGAAAGCATACTCTTCTTGAGACTTCTACTGGGCAGTACATCCTTGCAATGACAGTGCCGTGGCAAGAAAACATTTTAAATGTTTGTTTATTTGTAGTTAGTAGTTTGTTTTTTACTGCTATCCTAGCATTGATTCCTTCTTTTTTTAGTTGAAAGTCCCTGATCCTTCCTTCTACATAAATATAGTGGGACAATCAGTCAAGGTCCCCCACAACTTCTGGCCAAGGGTGGGCAGGAGGCCAGATGTTCTCTTCCTGGAACTCCAGTCTTAAGCAGAAGGACTCACAGATAAAAAGAAACTTGGACTCACTCATCCACCAGTAGTGCCCTATTGAAAGTCATCCATTTTTATAATCATTCCACTACAAAGACACATGAACACGTATGTTTATTGCAGCACTATTTACAACAGAAAAGACTTGGAGCCAACCCAAATGCCCATCAATGATAGACTGGATAAAAAAAATGTGGCACATATATACCATGGAATACTATGCAGCTATAAAAAAGAATGAGTTCATGTCCTTTGCAGGGACATGGATAAAACTGGAGGCCATCATTTTCAGCAAATTAATACAGGAACAGAAATCCAAACACCACATGTTATCACTCATAAGTGGGAGTTCATGGACACAGGGAGGGGAACGTCACACCCCAGGGCTTGTCAGTGGGTGGAGGGCAAGGGGAGGGAGAACATTAGGACAAATACGTAATGCATGCAGGGCTTAAAACCTAGATGGCGGGTTGATAGGTGCAGCAAATCACCATGGCACATGGATACCTATGTAACTGACCTGCACATTCTGCACATGTATCCCAGAACTTAAAGTAAAAATTTTTTTAAAGTCCATTTCTTAATTGAATTTTCAGAGTGACTGTGGTCATTTCTAAACTTTACATCGTTATATTTCTGGTCAATTCTCTGAACTATTCCATATCCTTCCAACAAATCCCTGCTTTGCTTAGGCTTATCAGAGTCAGCTTGTTTTGTTTTGTTTTGTTTTTCTTGCAACTAAAGAACCATACTGATATGAAAAGCAAAAGCAAAATGTTATGATAGCAAAAGTCCCCAAAGTCCTTTTACTTCCCTTAGTGCTTCTAAAGCAAATGATGGAAAGATAATCCTCCTTGATTCTTGAAAGACAAATATAGGTTGTCTCTGCAGAAAAAGCATACATATCTCTAAACACTTAAACCTCAGAGCTTCGGTGCTGCAGGTTTGTCTCTTGCCACGCAGCTATTTTTAATGAATTGGTTTTAGAAGATGTCTTAGGCATATAAGGAAAATTAAACTTTGAACAAATCTACTGCTGTTTCTGAACTAGAATTTCTCATTTTTGCATAAGGGAATTTTCATGCTGAAAAGAATTAGGTAACCTGACCTCAGAATCACAATGAGAAATAAGAGAAGAAAAGATTCTCAGTGGAGATAACTTCCCTCTAACCCAGGTAGCTTCGATCTTTACCACTCTTTATTATCACTTTTGGCACTTTGCAAAGAGACAGGAACATAAGCCTTTTCCCTAAATGGTTCTTGTCTTTGCTCTTCTGCCTCTATCAACTCAAGATAATAATTATTGGGAAATTAAAAGTGGCATTGGTTGAAGGTTACATCCTTTGAGAAAGTGGAGTCAGAAACTCTCTCTTGCTTAGTGTATCGAAATGTTTGGGTAGTATTACCAAAGAATAAGAAGGAGCCATCCACGAAAAGCAGCAGATAATATTTAGAGGAAAAAAATAGAATGTTATCCACATAAATTTATATGGTTTCCCTTTACTACACATTCTTTCTCCCAACCTTCAATTTCATGCACTTACAATAAAAATTATTTCCAGTTTATCTCTACAGAAAGAAATTAATTGAAAGCTCAAAATAGTCTATAAACATTGTCATTTATCAATGTTCAGAAGGGCTTTTAAAGCGTCTAATAACAAAAGTGGTTTCTTTGGTAAATAAAGAGGTCTGTAATGGTATTTGACAGTAATGACTTACATTTTACTTACTTAGCTGCACATTTGATTACCCATATCCAAACATGAAATTGGTATTATTTCTTTCACCATATCTTAAAGACTTGAAATAGGATATAAAGTGAGAAATGTCAAGGGGCAAAATATAAATAAATGAGCAATAAACTGCTTTCCTGCAAAAGGACCTTAGGTATGCTCCATGGAGGAAATAAAGAAATGGAATCAATTTGAATTTTTATGCACAGGTGAGAAAATAATGGTTGCTTTCTTTTGCATTTTGGAAGCGTAGCATCACAAAGTAGTCAAGAACTTCTTGTTTTATTTTTAAATGATGAACTACTTTCACATAGAAAATAGCATATTTAAAGTTTAAATTTGTTAAGTGTGTAGCTTAAAGAATGACAAAACAATAACCTAGCACCTGGAAACCAGCTTAAGGAACAGATCCTTACAGATACCTTTTGAAGGCCTCTTCATGCTTCTACCAGACCATAACGCCTCCCTGCTCCTGAGGGGTAACTGCTATACTAAATTCCTTTAATCATCATTTGCTTTTCCTTAGTCTTGTCTACAAATCGATGTGCCCCTAGTCAACAGCCTGCTCAGGCATGTTTTTAAGGTTTAGATAAATGGGCAAATCCTCAGGTCATTTTTTTCTTCAGTACTGTTTTTGAGATCTCTCTCTGTTTCATTACTAAATAGGAAAGCATTGCATGCGTAAACCAAAATTTATTTTTTTCCATTTTCTGATTGATTGGCATTTGGGTTGTTTCTTTTTTGGGCTGTTTCCTCTATTGAGACAAATGCCGCTATATATATATATATATGTATATACATATATATATATGCATATTTTATCACTTAGACACGTGGAAGACTTTCTCCAGGATGTATGTTTGGGTCTAGAATTTTGGATTCTTAAGGTAGTTGCATCTACCTTTTTGATTAGATAATATCACCTTGCTTTCTCAAGTGATTATATACCTTTACCATGCGAGTATGAGTTCCTGTTGTTCCACATCCTTGCCAACAACTTTACCACTGTGATAACTGTAAAATTATGTCATATTTTGGTTATAGTTTACATCCTTCTGCTTTCTATCGATATTGGGCTTAAAAAATGTATTTCTTGGACATTTATATTTCCTTTTTTGTGAAATGCTTGTTATAATTTGATTATTTATTTGTCCTTGTATTGATTTGTATGACTCTTTTATATGGTCTGGATACGATTCCTATGGCAGTAATAACTGTTATAAATATCTCTTGGGTTTTGGTTTGTATATTTGTGGTATCTTTTGAAAAATGTAAATTGTTGTAATCACAGCATTTTGAGAGGCCGAGGCGGGTGGATCACAAGGTCAGGAGTTCGAGACCAGCCTGGCCAACATGGTGAAACCCAGTCTCTACTAAAGATACAAAACATTAGCCGAGCATGGTGGTGCATGCCTGTAATCCCAGCTACTCAGAGGCTGAGACAGGAGAATTGCTTGAACCCAGAAGGCAGAGGTTGCGGTGAGCCAAGATCGCGTCATTGCACTCCAGTCTGGGTGACAGGGCGAGAGTCTGTCTCAAAAAAAAAAAAAAAAAAGTAAATTCTTACTTACTTTATTTATTTATTTATTTATTATTATTATTATTATACTTTAAGTTCTAGGGTATATGTGCATAACATGCAGGTTTGTTACATATGTATACTTGTGCCATGTTGGTGTGCTGCACCCATCAACTCGTCAGCACCCATCAACTCGTCATTTACATCAGGTATAACTCCCAATGCAATCCCTCCCCCCTCCCCCCTCCCCGTGATAGGCTCCGGTGTGTGATGTTCCCCTTCCCGAGTCCAAGTGATCTCATTGTTCAGTTCCCACCTATGAGTGAGAACATGCGGTGTTTGGTTTTCTGTTCTTGCGATAGTTTGCTGAGAATGATGGTTTCCAGCTGCATCCATGTCCCTACAAAGGACACAAACTCATTCTTTTTAATGGCTGCGTAGTATCCCATGGTGTATATGTGCCTTAATCCAGTCTGTCACTGATGGACATTTGGGTTGATTCCAAGTCTTTGCTATTGTGAATAGTGCCGCAATAAACATACGTGTGCATGTGTCTCTATAGCAGCATGATTTATAATCCTTTGGGTATATACCCAGTAATCGGATGGCTGAGTCATATGGTACTTCTAGTTCTAGATCCTTGAGGAATCGCCATACTGTTTTCCATAATGGTTGAACTAGTTTACAATCCCACCAACAGTGTAAAAGTGTTCCTATTTCTCCACATCCTCTCCAGCACCTGTTGTTTCCTGACTTTTTAATGATTGCCATTCTAACTGGTGTGAGATGGTATCTCATTGTGGTTTTGATTTGCATTTCTCTGATGGCCAGTGATGATGAGCATTTTTTCATGTGTCTGTTGTCTGTATGAATGTCTTCTTTTGAAAAATGTCTGTTCATATCCTTTGCCCACTTTTTGATGGGATTGTTTGTTTTTTTTCTTGTAAATTTGTTTGAGTTCTTTGTAGGTTCTGGATATTAGCCCTTTGTCAGATGAGTAGATTGCAAAAATTTTCTCCCATTCTGTAGGTTGCCTGTTCACTCTTATGGTAGTTTCTTTTGCTGTGCAGAAGCCCTTTAGTTTAATGAGATCCCATTTGTCAATTTTGGCTTTTGTTGCCGTTGCTTTTGGTGTTTTAGATATGAAGTCCTTGCCCATGCCTATGTCCTGAATGGTATTACCTAAGTTTTCTTCTAGGGTTTTTATGGTATTAGGTCTAACATTTAAGTCTCTAATCCATCTTGAATCAATTTTTGTATAAGGAGTAAGGAAAGGATCCAGTTTCAGCTTTCTACTTATGGCTAGCCAATTTTCCCAGCACCATTTATTAAATAAGGAATCCTTTCCCCATTTCTTGTTTCTCTCAGGTTTGTCAAAGATCAGATGGCTGTAGATGTGTGGTATTATTTCTGAGGCCTCTGTTCTGTTCCACTGGTCTATATCTCTGTTTTTGGTACCAGTACCATGCTGTTTTGGTTACTGTAGCCTTGTAGTATAGTTTGAAGTCAGGTAGCGTGATGCCTCCAGCTTTGTTCTTTTGACTTAGGATTGTCTTGGAGACGTGGGCTCTTTTTTGGTTCCATATGAACTTTAAAGCAGTTTTTTCCAATTCTGTGAAGAAACTCATTGGTAGCTTGATGGGGATGGCACTGAATCTATAAATTACCTTGGGCAGTATGGCCATTTTCACGAGATTGATTCTTCCTATCCATGAGCATGGTATGTTCTTCCATTTGTTTGTGTCCTCTTTTATTTCACTGAGCAGTGGTTTGTAGTTCTCCTTGAAGAGGTCCTTTACATCCCTTGTAAGTTGGATTCCTAGGTATTTTATTTTCTTTGAAGCAATTGTGAATGGAAGTTCATTCCTGATTTGGCTCTCTGTTTGTCTGTTACTGGTGTATAAGAATGCTTGTGATTTTTGCACATTAATTTTGTATCCTGAGACTTTGCTGAAGTTGCTTATCAGCTTAAGGAGATTTGGGGCTGAAATAAAGGGTATTCAGTTAGGAAAAGAGGAAGTCAAATTGTCCCTGTTTGCAGATGACATGATTGTATATTTAGAAATTCTTACTTTCAATATGAAGTTGTTTTCTTCTTTATGATTTACAATTTTGTGCGTTGTTTGAGAATATAATAGAGATATTTTCCTCTTAAAACATAAAATTATATTTTTCATAGTATCACTGAGAACGGATATTTATGTGTGTGTACGTGTGGAGGTGAAGTAGGATTCAATTTTACATCTTTTCATGTTAACAAGCATGTATCTAAGAATCTTTTATTGCTAAGCTCACTTTTCTTCAGTTATCTGTACAGCACCTTTATAATATGTTGTTTTCATATATATGTATGTGTATAAAATATTTGGCTATATGATAAATTTCTAGGATTTCTAGAGGTTATAGTTAAATTTTTACGATTCCTAACATTCCATGGACTGAATTTTGTGTGTGTGTCTGCTGTTGCCTCTACCTGGAAGGTCTTTGCTTGACTCACTTCTCCCTCATTTTGAGTCTTTGCTCAAAGAGGACTTTATGACAATTTTAACCTAAAGTATTTCCCAGTCTCTCACTGCTTGTTTTTTAATCCCTTGTCACATTTTATTTTTTTATATCCGTCACCACTTCTTTATGTTTATATTCACTTCTTTGTTTACTGACTCTATCCTCCACTAGGATGTAGAACCATGAGATCTGAAACCTTGTCTTTTTCATTTCTGCATCTTCAGTGTCTTTGGAATAACACTTGGAAGAGAGTAGGCCTTCAGTGAAAGTTTAACCAAGGAATGAATAAAGAAATGGATATAAAATTTGGTCTGTCATTTATGAGATTAAGAATCTTATGAAAGTTACCAAATCTTTCTGAATTGTACTCTTTAAATATTTAGGTAAAGCTTAGAGATAATGAATCTACTATGCCCACCATAGTGTCTGGCACACAGAAGGTTCCTTGTAAATGATAGAAATTATTATATATAGTCTCCACATGAGAAGAAGCAAGATGCAATTTGTCATCAAGAGCACCCCAAAACATAAACACGTGAAATATAAAATGAGAGTTTTAGACTTTTACTTGATTTTTAAAAATGAAAGAAAGAATAAAAGAAAACCAAAAAGGAAATAAAAGAAGGAAGGAAGGAAGGAAGGAGAAAAGAAAAGAAAGAAATGGAACAGAAAGGAAAGGAAAGAGGGAGGGAGAGAGCGAAGGAGGAAGGAAGGAGGGAGGGAGGAAGCAAAGAAGGAAGGAAGGATGGAGGAAGGGAGGGAGGGAAGGAGGGAAAGGAGGGAGGGATGAAGGGAAGGAGAGAGAGAAGGAAGGAAGGAAGGAAAGAAGGAAGGAAGGAGAGAGAAAGAAAGAAAAAAGAGAGTGAAAGAAAGAAAAAGAAAGAAAGAAAAGAAAGAAGGAAGGAAGGGAGGGAGGGAGGAAGGGAAGGAGGAAGGGAAAGAAAAAGAAAGAAAGAAAGAAAGAAAGAAAGAAAGAAAGAAAGAGAGAGAGAGAGAAAGAGAGAGAGAGAGAGAAAGAAAGAGAGAGAGAGAGAAAGAAGGAAGGAAGGAAGGAAGGAAGGAAGGAAAAAAGAAAGAAAGAAAGAAGAAAGAAAGAAAGAAAGAAAGAAAGAAAGAAAGAAAGAAAGAAAGAAAGAAAGAAAGAGAAAGAAAGAGAGAGAAGGAAGGAAGGAAGGAAGGAAGGAAGGAAGGAAGGAAGGAAGGAAAGAGGGAGGGAAGGAAAGAAAGAAAAGAAAAGAAAAGAAAAGAAAAGAAAAGAAAAGAAAAGAAAGAGGGAAAGAGCCTTCTGAAACTATCTCAAACTAAAGAGAAAATCCACTGGAAAATTATAGTGGTATCTTATAGAACCCAAGACTGAAAATAGGGAACTCAGAAATCCCTCCTCTCCCCTTCTCATTTCTGCTTTTCTCTGCAGTGAATTTAGTGGATTTACTTCTTCTCCCTCATTCCAAACAGCATTCAGCTAATGTGGCAGCCAATGGCTACAAAGGCTATAGGTTACATATTCAGCCAATCAGAAATATGCTGATTTTTTTTTATTCCCTACTCCAAATTCTCATGAAAATAATTTATTTGACTGAATTGATGTATACATTTATTTTTCAACAAATCAATTGTGGCCAGAGACCTAGGATTATATTGAAGAAACATAAAAGTTCCTTCTGATGCATATATCTGTGGGGAGAGCAATTACCTACATAAACAAGGAAGTAGTCTCCAATAAGTCAAGGGGGACTGCAAAGATCATAAATAGTCTATTCCAATTGTATTTTAAAAAGGAAACCTTAACTAGTGTCTGACCTTGGAGCATTAGCTTGAAAAATAACCACAGTAGGAAGGTATAGTATAATGAAAAGATCATTGTTCTGAAAGCTAAAAGATCTTGTTTCCAGTGTCTAGTTAACCAGCAGGAAAAATTCAGAGAAGTCACTAAGGACAAGAGAACCATTACATTAAATACTATCATTTTTGGCTGCCTTAAAGTGCTATTATTCAATCCTTTCAATGATGGGTTAAATTTCAGAATATTTTAATGAACATAAATAATTTTTGTCTTGACTTTTTACAATAATCCATGTGGGGTTTTCTAGACCTCTTATCTAATGCTATAACTTTGTGCTTCTACAGTGGATGACTAGGTTCAAACAAAAATCACTTGTTTAAAGAGACACTAAGAAAGAAAATCTATTTTTTCTACAAAGTTAAAGATAGATATTGATACTGACTTTCACATCACAGAACTCTTATTATACCTGATAAACTGCATGGTTCCAAAAAGACAATACTCTGAGAAGGATATACTTTTCTTCCCTCATTTGACCTAACATTCCTTGGGAGGGGTCAATCCCATGGTGACAGCTACTGGCAAACTTTAACAGTATCATCACCAATTAAAGTGCCTCTTCCTCCTGACAGTCAGTATCCACTTCATTCTAGATGTGCAATTTGGCCTCTTTCTGTCATAAATCTCCTCTCCTGGATGGCATTTTGAGAAAACAGACGCTTGATTTCTCGCATAACATGGGAAGTTTCAGCCCACTGGGATGTCACCCACATAGTACTAATTACTTTTCCCTTTGTAGTCCTCAAATTAGAAAGGCATTGTCCACAAGCCAATGATGCACAAGAATAAATAGATAATATTTTGCAAATGATACAGACAGCAAATCTATTAATGTAGAAATGATGTGTTCATGTTCACAATTTAATATAGTAATATAGGCCAGATTCATCACACACACACAAACACACACACACACACAATATATATATATATACACACACACACACACACATATATATATATATAATGAGGAAGGGAGCTAAGACTTCTCTTTCTAAACAACTACTAGATTTCAAGTGTTTGGCAGGGTTGTTTATCTTATTTAACCATGCAACAAAATCTTCATTTTTTTTTTTTACAATTTTTTTTTTATATTATACTTTCAGTTCTAGGGTTGTTACATATGTATACATGTGCCATGTTGGTGTGCTGCACCCATTAACTCGTCATTTACATTAAGTATATCTCCTAAAATTATCCCTCCCCACTACCCCCCACCCCACCACAGGCCCCGGTGTGTGATGTTCCACACCCCGTGTCCAAGTGTTCTCATTGTTAAATTCCCATCTATGAGTGAGAACATGCAGTGTTTGGTTGTCTGTTCTTGCGATAGTTTGCTCAGAATGATGGTTTCTAGCTTCATCCATGATTTTTAAAATAAGGAAAAGGAGCTTTGGAGAATTGAAAAAGTTTTCTCAAAATTTCACACTCAAAAAAGTATAATTTAATGGAATATTTGCAAACCTTGGTGCTCACAGAAGCCAAGCAGGTAAAATAAATGAATAAATTAGGTGTGACACTTGTAGATTAAACTAAAAGAAATGTTCTTTGCTTCTTCAAGTAAGAGTGCACTCTCTCGTTACTTGAAAAGTTTCACCCTCTAGATTAATAATTCATTTTCAAAAGTACAAATAATTATATCTCTATTATAAGAAAAGCAACAATGTGAAATAAGTGACCATTACTTACTAACACAACTTTGGAGTCAGGGCAACACTAAAGAAGGATGGAAATTATGGAAAACTGTAGAAGGCATGTCATGGTTAAATGGCGCAGCCGTTGTACCTCTCCGCCTGATAATTCCCATGGGAATGCAGACCTAGGGTGGCCAGACCTCATTTTTTAAGTGAAGATGCAAGTTCAGATTTTTACATGGAATTAGCCAACGTTTATATGCTGGCTCAAACATTTCAAAAACACAATGCATGGGCCAAATAAAATACACGTGGATCAGCACTTTTCAAAGATGTAAGGGAGTCAAAGTGAAAACATGGTATGATGTACACATAGGTTTGCAAACTACTGGTGCCCCACACTAACTTGTACACTTTGGATTTATTTCTCTATTCTTAGTCTCCTCGTTGTAAAATAATAGACTGAGTAAGAGGATTACATGAGATAATGACCTTAAATTGCTTGGCACATGGTAAATGATCAATAAATATTTGCAAATATTTATGTCAAGTGAATGAGTCATAATTTAAACCGATGTCTGCCTCACCTCAAAGTCTATGCTTTTTCTACTCTATTACCATTCCCTTTAACAAGTTGAGGATTCTTCACAGTATTTGACAGACCTCTTCTGTTTTTTCCTGTCATATATTTGCTTTGACAATCCTAAAATTGTGATTAGCCCCATAAATTTCCCTCAGCTAGCACACTCAAGATGTGAGGATTGGTTTTGGTTACCAATAAAAGAAAACCTAACTCAAATTGGCTTAAAATATAAGGAGATTTTATTAACTCACACAAAGCTCAGGCTTTAATTGTGTCACAAAAGTTGGGCAGGTATGTGTATCTGTGTGTGTGTGTGCTTCTCACATCTCACTCTGCCTTCCAAGATATTTACATCTTCCTAAAATTGACTTACTTTAGCATCTCAAATGACTGCTAATACCTAGGGCTCCCTGTTTCCTCATTCATACTTAGCAGGGAAAGAGGTCATTTTTGCTCCAGAATTCCCAGCAAACTGAATTTCACTCTGAATGAGTGTAGGTGCCATGGGAATGGGATAGCAAGTCCTGAACCAAAGTGTGTGACCAGGAAAATGAAATGCTCTGATTGGCTTGGCCTAGGTATTCCAGCCCCACTCCAGAACTAGATGCCCAAGCGGAAACTGGTGACCATTTGGAAAAGGAGCAGAGGAGAGGGTTGGAAAAGAAGATATCAACAAATGTCCATCCACACTGATGTTTTAATGAGGGTTCTCCAGAGAGACAGAACTGATAGGATAGGTAGAGAGAAATGCTACAAGGGATTTATCAGAAGAATTGGCTAGTTTGATTATGGAGGCTGAGAATTCCCATGATAGGCCACCTGCAAACTGGAGAACCAAGAAAGCTGGTAATGCAGCTCAGTCCATGTCCAAAAGCCTCAGAACCAAGGAAGCTGATGGTTTAATTCTCAGTCCGAGGCTGAGGCTCAAGAGCCCAGTGGGATTGCTGGGGGAGTCTTGGAGTCCAAAGGCCAGAGAATCTAATGTTCTGATGACCAAGGTCGGGAGAAGGACACCTCAGCTCCAAAAGAGAGAGGGAAAGAATTAACCCTTCCTTTGTCTTTTTGTTCCATCAGGGACTCCAGTTCATTAGATGGTGCCCCACACATTGAGGGTGGATCTTCTACACTCAGTCCACAGATTCACAGGCCAGTCTCCTCTGGAAACACTCTCACAGACACAACTGGGGCAGCCCTGTCATTGAAATCCAAAGCTAAACCACCTGGGCTTCCTTTTCAGCAGAAAAGGGATGAGCCCAGGCCAACCGAAGCACTGAGAATAAATAATACTTTATCTGCCATCTGGATATCCCTTAATCCAGTCAGGTTGACACCCCAAATCAGCCACCACAAGTCTATTCCTTGTCAACTAGACAACCCATACTTACATCTTTAAATCATACTTAGTCTTCACATAAACAAAATAACACAGTTGTAGTTCCACTTAAAATGATGTAACTATTCTGTGTACAACCAAAAATGTATTAATCCTTTCCCTAGAAGAGGAGGTTAAGTCCTTGAGTGATGCTTACTCTTTTCCTCATATCCCATAACTTAAATATTAAGATGTAAAAATGAATAATTGTTAATTAATGATATAAATTCAATTTTGAAATTTTGTTTGTTTGGAGGGCTGAAGGATAATACAATCAGTATTATATTACCAGATGCTATTGAAATAGCCATGGACCTTACATTAAATAACGATTCTCTTTGTTGTTGTTGTTGTTGTTGTTGTTGCTGTTTTTTTGAGATGTAGTTTCAATCTTATTGCCCAGGTTGGAGTGCAATGGTGCGATCTCAGCTCACAGCAACCTCCACCTCCCAAATTCAAGCAATTCTCCTGCCTCAGCCTCCCCAGTAGCTGGGATTACAGGCATGTGCCACCACACCCAGCTAATTTTGTATTTCTAGTAGAGACAGTGTTTCTCCATGTTGGTAAGGGTGGTCTCGAACTCCCAACCTCAGGTGATCAGCCTGCCTCGGCCTTCCAAAATGCTGAGATTACAGGCATGAGCCACCGTGCCTGGCCAATGACACTTTTTAATCCAAGAGCTAGTGCATAAACCCTTAAATCTTAAGAACTACAAGACAGCTTAGAAATCTGTAAATATAGGGTTGGGTGCGGTGGCTCACACCTGTAATCCCAGCACTTTGGGAGGCCGAGGCAGGGGGATCATGAAGTCAAGAGATCCAGACCATCTTGGCCAACATGGTGAAACCCTGTCTCTATTAAAAATACAAAAAAAAAAAAAAAAAGAAATCAGTAGACACAGCCTATTTATTTTGATAGATTAATAAAATGGTTCCAGAAGAGCATAAATGGCATGTTTAATATCAAATTTAAAAGTTATTTGTAAACGGAATCTGTATTTCTCTGCTTTTATTTCTGTTCTTGGAGGAGCAGCCTAGGACAAATGTACAACACAAATCTCAAATCTCTTTTCAATGGCAATTTAGACTGATAAAACATGAAGTCATTTTTTTCAGACTTTATTTCTTAGAGCAGATTTAAGTTCACAGCAAAATTAAGAGAAAGGTACAGGCCGGGCATGGTGGCTCACACCTGTAATCCCAACAGTTTGGGAGGCTGAGGAGGGTGGATCATGAGGTCAGGAGATCGAGACCATCCTGGCTAACATGGTGAAACCAGGTCTCTACTAAAAATACAAAAAATTAGCCAGGCAAGGTGTTGGGTACCTGTAGTCCCAGCTACTCTGGATACTGAGGCAGGAGAATGGCGTGAACTCGGGAGGCGAAGGTTGCAATGAGCCAAGATCGCGCCACTGCACTTCAGCCTGGGTGACAGAGTGAGACTCCGTCTCAAAAAAAAAAAAAAAAAAAAAAAAGGCCGGGCGCGGTGGCTCAAGCCTGTAATTCCAGCACTTTGGGAGGCCGAGACGGGCGGATCACGAGGTCAGGAGATCGAGACCATCCTGGCGAACACGGTGAAACCCCGTCTCAACTAAAAAATACAAAAAACTAGCCGGGCGAGGTGGCGGGCGCCTGTAGTCCCAGCTACTCGGGAGGCTGAGGCCGGAGAATGGCGTGAACCCGGGAGGCGGAGCTTGCAGTGAGCTGAGATCGGGCCACTGCACTCCAGCCTGGGCGACAGAGCGAGACTCCGTCTCAAAAAAAAAAAAAAAAAAAAAAAAACAAGAACAGTACAGAGATTTCCAATAGTCTCTCTCATTACCAACGTTGCTCTCCAGTAGTACATTTGTTACAATTGGTGAACCTACATTAACACATCATCACCCATCACCCAAAATCCATAGTTCACATTAGGGTTTATTCCCGGTGTTGAGTTCCCTCACATTCTATGAGCTTGGACAAATGTATAATGATATGTATTTGTTATTACAACATCAAACAGTGTTTTCACTGCCCTAAAAATCCATGTTCCACCTATTCAGTTCTCCTCATCCCCACCTCCTGTGAAACACTGATCTTTTTACTGTCTCCATAGTTTTGCCCTGTCTTGAATGTAATATAGTTGAAATTATTACATATATAGCCTTCTCAGATATGCCCTTTCACTTACCTATATTTATTTAAGTTTCCTCCGTGTCTCTTCATGGCTTGATAGTTCTTTTTTCAGTGCTGAACAATATTCCATTATCTGGATGTACCACGGTTTACTTATTCATTCACCTACTTAAGGACATCTTGGTTGCTTTCAAGTTTTAACAATTATGAATAAAGCTGCTATAAAAACCTGCATGCAGGATTTTGTGTGAAAATATGTTTCCAGTTCCTTTGGGTAAATAATAAGAATAACTGCTGAGTCAAATGGTATGTTTAGTGTGATGAGAAATCACCAAGCTGTCTTTCAAAGTGACTGTACTATTTTTCATTCCCACCAGCCCTGATCATATGTTCCTGTTGCTTTATATTTTTGTCAGCATTTGGTGGTGTTAGTATTCCAGATTTGGACCATCCTAATAGGTATATACTGGTGTTCTGTTGTTTTAACTTGCAGTTTCCAATGGCATATGATTATGTGCATATTTTCATATGCTTATTTGCCATCTGTGTATCTTCTTTGATGAGGTGTCTGCTAAGGTCTTTGGCCAATTTTTAAATCAGGTTGTTTTCTTATTTTAAAAGTCCTTATTTTTAAAGTTATTTCAAGGTTTTAAATGTTCATCGTATATTTTGGATAACAGGCCTTTACCATATATGTCTTTTGAAGACATTTTCTCCCAGTCAGTGACTTATCATTCTCTTGACACTGCCTTTCCCAGAGCAGAAGTTTTTATTCTTAATGAAGTCCATCTTATCAATTATTTCTTTCAGATACTCTGGTTTTGGTGTTGTATCTAAAAAGTCATCACCATACCCAATGTCATTTAGATTTTCTTCTATGTTATCCTCTAGGAGTTTCCTAGTTTCTCATTTTACATCTAGGTATACAATTTATTTTGAGTTAATTTTGGGGAAGGATGTGAAGTCTGTTTCCAGACTTATTTTTGCATGTTGATGTCCAGTTGCTCCAACACCACTCATTGAAAAGGCTATCTTTGCTCCATTATATTGTATTTGCTCCTTTATCAAAGATAAGTTGACTACATTCACATGGGTCCACTAGAGTCATTTTTAAATTAGCCCTACACCCTCTAAGTACTTCTAGTAGAAGAAAATTGATGGATTCTTGTCTAGGCAAAGAAATACATCTGTCTGAATACATGCCATGATCCTACACAGCTATTTCATTTTGAATGGTTTTTAAGTTCTCCAACCTATAATAGATGAGATGGAGAGAAAAAGAAGAAACAACAAAAAGAGGAAAGGAAAGGTAAAGGAAAAAAGAAAGATAACTAATTACTTGGACACTGTGTTTTGTCAAAGACAACTCTTTTTCAAGGTTTTTACATTTAAAAGAAACATTTTTATATTATTGTCTAATTTTCTGTCTGCCAACTTCAATAGCAGAGTATTGCCAACAGAATTGGTAAGTAATGCAATACCAAAAGATATGCTTGTATTAGTCTGTTCTCACACTGCTAATAAAGACACATTTAAGATTGGGTTATTTATAATGGAAAGAGGTTTAATTGACTCACAGTTCCACATGGCTGGGGAGGCCTCACAATCATGGCGGAAGGTGAAGGAGGAGAAAGGCACATCTTACATGGTGGTAGGCAAGAGAGAGATCATGTACAAGAAAAATTCCCTTTATAAAACCATCAGATCTTGTGAGACTTCTTCACTACCATGAGAATAGAACAGGAGAAACTCACACCCATGATTCTATTACCTCCCACTGGGTCCCTCCCACGACATGTGGGGATTATTGCAATTCAAGGTGCGATATGGGTGGGGACCGAGAGCCAAACAATATCAATGCTTCCCTTGATAGGAAAAACCAAATTCATTAGTATCCACATATCTAAAACTCCTTTGTGTGTTTGTTTAGAGGTAACAACAGTTAAATGATAAACCTGCCCTAACTTCTAACTTTAAAGTTAAAACATTGTGTTTTCAAAACTCTCAAAGAGATTCACATATTTCTGCCCTCTAAAAGTTAAAATCTGTGTAAATTCAAATCAAGTAAGAGAAAAAGAAAAAAGAATAGCAAATATTTTCTAATGACTTTTCCCAAAACAGAGATTTCTCAGTCTTACTATTCTCCCTGCTATTTCCTTACATAAAAAGTTATTATTTATACCCTAGCCTTTTTATGACATAATTATTCTAATGTCAACATTATCTATGGTGTGGACGGAACTGCTGTGTCAGACAACAGAAAAAAGGTTGAAAAAAGACAAATTTTGTGTTTAAATTAAAAATTGAAGATTTTTAAAAATTCATTTAGGCCGGGCGCGGTGGCTCAAGCCTGTAATCCCAGCACTTTGGGAGGCCGAGACGGGCGGATCACGGGGTCAGGAGATCGAGACCATCCTGGCTTACACGGTGAAACCCCGTCTCTACTAAAAAATACAAAAAACTAGCCGGGCGAGGTGGCAGGCGCCTGTAGTCCCAGCTACTCGGGAGGCTGAGGCGGGAGAATGGCGTAAACCCGGGAGGCGGAGCTTGCAGTGAGCTGAGATCTGGTTACTGCACTCCAGCCTGGGGGACAGAGCGAAACTCCGTCTCAAAAAAAAAAAAAAAAAAAAAAAAAAAAATTCATTTATCTAAAAATAATAGCCTCTTTGGACTATTGTGATATTACAAAAAATATATTGGTTCTTCATCCTGGTTTCATACAACTTCTAAAATCTGCAGAATGGCCAAAGTCATGTCTTTTTATGTGCTAATGCATTGGCTGATGGTTGGCAGCCCCTAGCTAACTTCAGAATGGGGCAGGACACCAGAAAGACCAAAGCACGATTAGAAAGTTGGGACTTTCAGCCCCACCCGCAACCTCTGGGGACGGATTAGGGGTGGGTGGGGGGTTAAGTGAACCAAAGCAGCCAATGCTTTAATCAATCATGCCTAAGTAATAAAGCTTCCAGCAAAACCAAAAGGACTAGATCTCAATGAGCTTTCAGATAGCCAAATGCATGGAAGTGCCTGGAGAGCGTCACACCCAAGAGGGCATGGGAGCTCCACATCCCTTCCTACATGCCTTGATCTATGCATCTCTTTGTCTATATTCTTTGTAATATTCTTTATAAGAAACTGGTAAATGTGTTTTCCTGAGCTCTGTTGAGTTCCTCTAGCAAATTAATCAAACTTAAAAAGGTGGTCACCATGGGAACCTCAATTTACAGCTAGTCAGTCAGAAGCGCAGGAAAAACAAACTGAGGCTTGCTACTGGCATCTGAAGTTGGGGCAGTCTTGTAGGGACTGAGCTCTCAATCTCTGCAATCTATACAACCTCCAGGTAGATAGTGTCAGAACTGAATTGAATTAAAGGACACTGAGCAAATTAAAGGACACTGAGCTGGTATCCACTGCAGAATTAATTGCTTGCTGCTGGGGAGAAATCCACACACATCTGGTGTCAGAAGTGTTTCGTGAGAGTGTAGTGGAAGAAACTGAGTTTGTTTTTCCCTTTCAACTATGTAACTGCCCTCGGATGTTCCTAATTCACTGGTAATTAAACATTTGCAGAATGTGTATATGGTTGCACCGCAAATAATCTTTGCACTATCTTTAAGTCTAGTTCAACCAGTTTTCTGAATGTTATTCATCAATGTATCACAGCACCTATCACTTCAGGGAAAAAAATACTTGGTATAGTGTAAAAATTATTTCTTTAACAGATAGTATCAGACTTATTTTTATAGAGGAAAACAAATTTTTAGGAAAACACCTTGATAAGAAAGTGAGTTAGGAGAAAATGCATGTGGTTATAAGTTGGCAAAAGTCAAGACAGTAGAAGAAATAGCTAAAATGTTCTGCACTAAAAATAAATAGAACTCCGATGGTGGGGAAAGTGAGAGAACAAAGAAGAGAGGATGAAGGGCAAGGTGGCCAAGAAACACAACCAGGGAGTCTGGAGCTCAATTTACAGAAATAGCTACAGGAGTTCCACAAACAGGAATTTCTTACAGTGAATTTTAAATTGTATGTGCTACTTCGCTGCAAAATTCTCCATATTGTCAAAAATTCAGGAAAACCTTGACACAAAATGTTATAAAATAAGTGGTTTGGTGAAAGTAATGGGAAAAGCCAATTTCTTCATCTGGGTCCATGTGGTGTGAAACAGAGACAGAGACAGAATGGCCAGATGGTCCCAAAACTGACAATTTGTCAGAAAGTCTCGCTTAATCATATGGAAAACCTAAAACAGTGGCTGGTGCATAGTAGCTGCTCAATACATATTTGATCAGAATTAATGAATGAATTCATTAGGCATCAGTGATTTTGAGATGCCCCTTGAGAACCATGAACATCTTCTCTCAGGTAGCCATATAGTTACTAGGGTATTAAAATGAGGTTTCAAGCAATCTAATTGAAATTATATACATCAATAAAACCTTTGTTAATGTCTAGCTTATATTTACATTAATATCTAAGACTTTTGAATATTAAAGTTTTAAGAGTAAATACTACTATGTGGGTATTTTTTCAAACCTTAAAGTATCCTATTTTCCTCTCTTTTAATTACTTGTTGTACAGAGAATCAAGAGGCTTTTAAAATCACTTTCAAAAATAAAATTCCAAGGAATAATTTACAACTATAGGAAGAAAAACAGCTTATAGACACTCAAGTTAAACCAAAATCTTCTCTATCCATGCCGATTTCAAAATATTAAAGTGTTGAACATGACAAATTGCCTCAAAATGTAGTGCCTTAAAACAATAAATATGTATGATGCTATGACTTGAATATTTGTCCCCTCCAAACCTCATAGAAATTTAATCCCCAGTATGGCAGTATTGAGCAGTAGAGCTTTGAAGAGGTGATTGCATCTTGAGGGCCCTGCCATCATGAATGGATTGATCTATTCATGGATTAATAGGTTAATGAATTAATGGGTTATCATGGGAAGGGACTGCTGGCTTTATAAGAAGTAGAGTCCTGAGCTACCACCCTCAGTCCCCTCTCCATGTGTGGCCCTGTGCTGTCTCAGGACTCTGCAGACTTCCTACTAGAAAGAAGGCCCTCACCCAATATGGACTTCTCAGCATCTATAACTCTTAGTTTTCTGTATAAATTACCATGTTTCAGGAGTTTTATTGTAAGCAACAGATAAATGGACTAAGACATTACTTCACATTTTCTGTGGATGGGATGTGGCGCTACTTAGCCCAGTGATTCTGGCTCAGGGTTTCACATGAGGCTGCTGTCATGGCATCAACTGAAGATACACTTTTATGAAAGTTTGAATGGCGCTGGAGAATCTGCTTATGATGATTCATTCACATAGGTGAGAAGTTGGTGCTATGTCTTGACAGAAGGACAAGTTTCTTGATGCACAGACCTCTCCACAGCACTGCTTGAGTGTCCTCATTACAAGGGGGCCAACTTCCACCAGAAGAAGTGAATAATCAAAAGAGATGAAGGTGGATCTCCCATGTCTTCATGAACACTCTTGGAAGTGACACAACATTACTTCTATCACATTTTATTCATTAGAGGCAAATCACAAAGTCCAGCCCATACTCAAGAGAAGGGAAGTTAAGCTTTGATATGGTTTGGTTTGGTGTCCCCACCCAAATCTCATCTTGAATTGTAATGCCATCATCTGCACTTGTCTCCTGGGAGGCACCTAGTGGGAGGTAACTGCATCATGGCGGCAGTTTCCCCAAGGCTTTTCTTGTGATAGTGAGTGAGTTCTCAGGAGATCTGATGGTATTATAAGTGTCTGGCATTTCCCCTGCTGGCATGCATTCTCTCTCCTGCCACCCTGTGAAGAGGTGATAATTATAAGTTTCCTGAGGCCTCCCAGCCATGCAGAACTGTGAGTCAATTAAACCTTTTCTTTATAAATTACACAGTCTCAGGTATTTCTTCATAGCAGCATGAGAATGAACTAATATAGCAAATTGGGACTAAGGGAGTGGGGTGCTGCCATAAGGATACCCAAAAATGTGTAAGTGATTTTGGCACTGGGTAATAGGCAGAGATTGGAGCAGTTTGGAGGGCTCAGAAGAAGACAGGAAAATGTGGGAAAGTTTGGAATTTCCTAGAGACTTGGTGAATGGTTTTGACCAAAAGGCTGATAGTGGTATGGACAACAAAGTCCAGGCTGAGGTGGTCTCAGATGGAGATGAGGAATTTCTTGAGAACTGGAATAAAGGTAACTCTTGTTGCACTTTAGAAAAGAGACTGACATCATTTTGCCCTTGCCCCAGAGAACTGTGGAGCTTTGT
This sequence comes from Theropithecus gelada, assembly GCF_003255815.1. NCBI lineage: Eukaryota > Metazoa > Chordata > Mammalia > Primates > Cercopithecidae > Theropithecus > Theropithecus gelada. Next base: position 159,488,467 of record NC_037673.1, read on the forward strand.
ACTTGAGAGAGATGATTTAGGGTACCTGGTGGAAGAAATTTCTAAGCAGCAAAGCCTTCAAGAGAAAGCAGAGCATAAAAGTTTGGAAAATTTGCAGCCTGATGATGCAGTAAAAAAGAAAAATGTAGTTTCTGGGGAGAAATTCAAGCTGGTTGCAGAAATTTGCATAAGTAACGAGGAGCCAAATGTAAATAAAACAATGGGTAAAATGTCTCCAGGGCACATCAGAGGTCTTCAAGGCAGCCCCTCCCATCACAGTGTAAGAGGCTTAAGAGGAAAAAATGGTTTCATGGGTCTAGCCCTGGCCATGCTGCTTTGTGCAGTCTCAGAACTTGGTGCCCTGCATTCTAGTCATGGCTAAAAGTGGCCAACGTACCGCTCAGACCATTGCTTCAGAGGGTACATGCCCCAAACTTTGGTGTCTTACACATGGTGTTGGGACTGCAGGTGCACAGATGTCAAGAACTGATATTTGGGAACCTCTGCCTAGATTTCAGAGGATATACGTAAATGCCTGGATGTCTAGGCAAAAGTTTGCTGCTGGCCAGGTGCAGTGGCTCATGCCTGTAATCCCAGCACTTTGGGAGGCCAAGGCAGGTGGATTACTTGAGGTCAAGAGTTCAAAACCAACCTGGTTACCATGGTGAAACCCAGACTCTACTAAAAATACACAAAACAAAGTTAGCAGGCCACGGTGGCACATGACTGTAATGCCAGCTACTTGGGAGGCTGAAGTGGGACAATCATTTGAACCTGGGAGGTGGAAATTGCATTGAACCAAGTTAGTGACACTGCACTCCAGCCTGGGTGACAGAGTGAGACTCCATCGAATGAAGAAGAAGAAGGAGGAGGAGGAGAAGAAGGTGGAGGAGAAGGAGGAGGAGGAGAAGGTGTTTGCTGTAGGGACAGAGCCCTCACGGAGAATCTCTGCTAGGGCAGTGAAGAAGGGAAATGTGGGGTTAGAGCCCCCACACAGAGTCCTTACAGGGCCACTGCCTGGTGGAGCTGTGAGAAGAGGGCCACCATCCTCTAGGCCCCAGAGTGGTAGATCTACCTACAGTTTGCACCATGTGCCTGGAAAAGTCACAGACATTCAATGCCAGCCTGTGAAAGCAGCTGGGAAAGGGGCTGTACCCTGCAAAGTCACAAAGGCAGAGCTGCCTAAGGCCATGGGAGCCCACCTCTTGCATCAGCATGACCTGGATGTGAGACATGCAGTCAAAGGAGATCAGTCTGGAACTTTAAGGTTTAATGACTGCTCTAGTAGATTTTGGACTTGCATGGGGCCTGTGGCCACTTTGTTTTGACCAATATCTCCCATTTGGAATGGGTGTATTTACCCAATGCTTGTGCCCCATTGTATCTAGGAAGTAACGAACTTGCTTTTGATTTTACAAGCTGATAGTGAGAAGGGACTTGCCTTGTCTCAGATGAGAGTTTGGACTTGGACTTTTGAGTTAATGCTGGAACGAGTTAAGACTTTGGGGGACTGTTAGAAGGGTATGATCATGGTTTGAAATGTGAGGATATGAAATTTGAGAGGGGCCAGGGGAGGAATTATATGATTTAGTTTTGTGGACCCACCCAAATTTCATCTTGAATTTTAATCCCATAAGCCCATGTGTCTTGGGAAGGACCTGGTGGGAGGTAATTGAATCATGGTGGCAGTTTCCCCCATGCTGTTCTCATGATAGTGAGTGAGTTCTCATGAGATCTGATTATTTTGTAAGCACCTGACATTTCCCCTGCTGACACTCATTCTCTCTCTCCTGCTGCCCTGTGAAGAGGTGCCTTCTGCCATTATTGTAAGTTTCCTGAGTCCTCCATAGCCATGCAGAATTGAGAGTCAATTAAACCTCTTTTCTTTATAAATTATCTAGTCTTGGGTATTTCTTCACAGCAACACGAAAACAGACTAATACGGACTCCATCTTTTTAAGAGAGGAGTGTCAAAGATTTGTGACCTTTGATTTCTTACCATCAGGGGTGAGGAATGAATAAATTCAAGGATGACCACAGTAATGCAATCGGAGTAACGCATATCTGCTGCATAAGGCAAAGAGCAATACTCATTGATACTAATCCTTAATGAAAGTTGAAAAGGGAATACAGTTATATGGGATTTTTTACAGAGGTTGCCTGACTGGCTACCCAGAGGTAGCATTATTGTATTTTATTGTAACTGAGGGCAGCAGGCAGAGCATATTTTACTTAAAATACAGAGTATGTCAATCTTTCAGGGTCGAATGATATGAGATAACCTCATTGTATAGAGCACCTGTTATTATGAGTCAAAAAGCTATGTTTTTAAAAAATATTATTCTTCAATTAAACAAGGCAATTTAACCATTTGATATCCTGCTATTTATAATATTACTATAGGAAGTCATTCTTGGACCAGGAAGAAAGTTTCCTTAGAGAAGAAAAGAGTAGAAAAAGGAGGAGGAGAAGGAGATGGAATAAGAGGAAGAGGAATCAGAAAGAGAAGGTGAAAAAGAAAGATTGGGAAGGAAGGAGAAAAAAACAGGAGGGGGAAGAGGAAAAGAAACAGCCCTTATCGTCCATGCTGTATAGTTCACATGTTTTTCTTATTGCTCTGACTGGCTCATGTGTCATTCCTGATTTGATCACTGTATCAAGGAAATTCTATGTCTTACTGGGCAGACCCAAGGCACATAGGCACATAACCATTCCTGGTCTAGGATAGATTCAACATCTTGGAAGCATATGGACTCAAGTGGAAGAAGCGTAAGGTACCAGAGGAATCAGACTTGTGGTTACCTGAAGCATGAGTTGATTCTAGGTAGCCAAAAAGAGATATTCATTAACAGACGTCATTTAATTTAAAAAAATATATATATGTATATGTATATACACACACACACATATATATATGTGGCATGTGTGTGTGTATGAATTAATCACCCTGACACCTAATTGAGGAATATAGGAATTTAAAAGTGAAAAAGGGGTAAAATCTTAGAAGGAAAGGGGACATGAGCATAAAGATATGTATTTTTTTAAAAATACATTTATTCAAAAGGGATTTGTAAGTCAAACATATATTTTTTAAATCTATACCTCATTAATAAAAAATGACCATGTTAGAATGTCTCAAAGCTATGCAAAGCAAATAATATTAATTTTGAAAGATTAGGAATCTCACCACACATGGGGTGGCCAGAATGAAAAGATGAAAATGAGATTGAGTTCAGCATGAATAAAATAAAGACTGGGGAAGAACTGCTCTAGTCTAGGGACATGACCAGGCAAGTTTCAGTGGCTCTCATTATAGAAATGGATGAATCAAGTTATCATTACCAGATATTCTTGAATAACTGATTAATCTACTAATCCTTATTGCTCTTATTATATGCTTATCAAATAACTATGCAATATTTGGCTTCCCTGTAGCTTGCTCTATAAGGAAAAGAATATCTGGCAGCCTCCTTTAATATTACTCTTTCTGAATTAATCAACTGGCACCCTGGTAAGATTCATGTGAATGTGTCACATGAGTGGTGCAAGGTCAGGATAATCAGATCCATGCCTGTCTGTGTCTGTCCCCAAATGTCAGACTTTTATTGACACTATCTCAATCATAAAAGCCACGAGCTACATGGAGTTCCCAAGGAGGCAGTTCTCCTTAGTAATTCCCACTCACTTGGTAATTAGAGCTGTGGGCACACTGGCTCAAGCCACTCCACAAGTCAGTCAATATTGCCAACCATACATGATAGTATACTTAAACAATACATAAGTGTTATAGATTAAATATTCCACAACAAACTAAGTGACATTTAACATCAAGAGAAAAGGGATAGCAAAAAAAACGTTAACAGACCAGTTCATAGACAGTGATGTAGGCCAAAAGAATATCCTGATCTGGCCCAGGTGGTCGCTGGTCTTTCACGGTAGAGTCTTTGATGTGGACAGAGCCTTTGGTGGCAGATGCCGGTTGCTTATCACGACTGTTAGAAAGACAGTGTCTGTTAAGACAGTCATTTTGAGCTGCTGAAGTCCTACTCTTTTTATTTCCCTAGAATCCTCTGGCGAGGACTGACAGTGAAAGAGTGTACTTTGTCCTTATCAGGTTGGGTCCAGTCTTTATTGATCAAGCAAAACATCTAGTCCCGGTTGGCAAGGTGCCTTTTGAAATGTAAGATTGAGTCTTTTTCTAAGATGGAGTTACTTATGTCAATGGTGCTCTATACAATGAGGTTATCTCATGTCATTCAACCCTGAAAGACTGACATATTCTGTATTTTAAGTAAAATATGCTCTGCCTGCTGCCCTCAGTTACAATAAAATACAATAATGCTACCTCTGGGTAGCCAGTCAGGCAACCTCTGTAAAAAATCCCATATAACTGTATTCCCTTTTCAACTTTCATTAAGAATTAGTATCAACGAGTATTGCTCTTTGCCTTATGCAGCAGATATGCATTAATCCGACTGCATTACTGTGGTCATCCTTGAATTTATTCATTCCTCACCCCTGATGGTAATATGAGTAGCACTTCCATCTGCAGCATAAAGACCTAGAGGCAAGACTATTGTATTGTCCCTTTTCTCATCCTTCTGTTTTTATACTGAGAATTTGTTCCAGATTTGAGTTCAGTCCCTGAAGTCTAAGAGAACCATCATTTTTAGTCAGCAAACTGTCTTTGCCACTTCATAGTTTAAAAAAAGAAAAGAAAAGGAGGCAGGTGCACTTTTGATACAATGGCAGCCTGGGAGACGCAAATTCCAGAGGGAATCCAGACGCAGATTCCAGAGGGCAGGCACCATGTTTCTGACCACCCTCTTCATCTGCACTCCCAAACCTGACAGGCAGTGGATCGGGATGCACTGGTGGCTGCTGCCCACCATTGCACACCAATCAGAACATGATCCATTGCCTGCAGATCAGGGTGGAAAACCACTACTGGCTGTCCATACCCTATTGACCCTGGAGCAGCAGCATGGCCATGCTACTGCAGTGTGCAGGGCAGAGGCTATGGAGGCCATGAAGGTGGCCAATACTTCCAAGGTCCCCCAACATAGACCTGTTGTAGACAAGATTGACCATCTCAATGTCATCCAGAAATGGTCCTAACTTTGTGTCATTACCTTTTGATTTTATAGATCGTGAGGCTGCCCCGTTGTTACCGGGTACCAGAACTAAAAAACTATAACTTATATAAAAATGTGAGCCTTTAGACCAGATTCTTATTTAAACAAACAAATAAGAGCATCCTGGTCTGCATATAGGATATTTGGACTCTAAACTTCTCAATACTTAAAAGTCTAATTATTCTCCTACTGTGTTTCTTGTTTCTTTAGCCTGATATGCAGATGGGGATTTCCTGAGTCATAGATAATGTAACACATATTTTGAATGAAAGTTTTAATAAAGCCACTGGTATGGCTAGACATTATGTCCACACCCAAATCTCATTTTGAATTGTAATCCCCAGGTGTTGAGGGAGAGACCTGGAGGGAAGTGATTGGATCACGGAGGCGGTTCCCCCCAATCTGTTCTCATGATAGTGAGTGAGTTCTCAAGAGATCTGATGGTTTTATAAGGGGCTCTTCCCCCTTCTCTCTCTCCTCACTCTCTCCTGCCACCTCGTGAAGAAGGTGCCTGCTTCCCCTTCCACCATGATTGGAAGTTTCCTGAGGCCTCCCCAGCCATGTGAAACTGTGACTCAATTAAACCTCCTTTGTTTATAAATTATCCAGTCTCAGGTAGTATCTTTATAGCAGTGTGGGAACAGACTAACACAGCCACAAACTATAAGTTGGGTTCTTTGCTTAAGTATGAGATACTTGATGGGGACTTTATCATGAAATATTAATTTGCTTACCTTCTTAAACTTAGATGGAAATATGAGCTTTTTTACTTAAACATACTCCTAAAAATAACATTGTCTTCTGGGATTTGACTACTAAAAGTGAACGTTTAAAAGTAAAAGATATTCTCAGAACTATTTTTTTAAAACGGAGAAAAAAGTGACATTTGAAGAAGAACCTTTGGATATTTTCAGATAAGCAAACTTCTTATCTTCTCATGATTTGCATTTTAATCTCTAAATGAAGGGGATTAGGGAAGGTGGAGCAAGATGGCCAAATAGAATCCTTCAGCGTTCCCACAGGAACACCAAATATCCATGCAAGCAAACACCTTCATAAGAATCAAAAAAAGCAGGTAGTCACAGTACCTGGTTTTAACATAGTAACAAGGAAAAAGGCATTGAAGAGGGTAACACAGAGAGTCTTGCACTGTAACACATTCTCCAACTCCAGGCAGGGCAGCATGGAGAAAGAATCCACGGGCTCAGGGAAGAGAAAGTGAAGTGAGGGTGGGTTTTAGCTTTGAAACTCAGAGCCGCCCAGTCACAGTGGAATACAACACAGGGCAGAATTCTGCCAGTGCCAACTGAGGGAGCGTTTAGACCAGACAGTCATGGATCAGAAGGGACTCCTCTGCCCTAGCAGGAGAAACTCACTTCCTGGCCAACTTCACCACTGGCTGACTAAAGTGACCCGGGGCTCGGGATAAATCTGAGTGGCAGTTGGGCCATAAGGACTGCAATCCTTGTGGAAGCCCTGGTGCTGCAGTGGACTTGCAACAACAGTTGCAGTGGCCATGATAGTGCCTGAATCACCCCTCCCCCAACTCCCAGCAATGCAGCTCCTGTAGCAACTCCTTTTACTTGAGGGAAGGAGAGGTAAGAGTACAGAGCACTTTGTCTTGCAACTTAGGTACCAAATCAGCCACAGTAAAACAAAGCACCAGGCATATTCCTGAAGACCCCAGTTTCATTTGTTTGCTCCTAGATGGCATTTCTAGATACAACTTCAGCCAAAAGGGAATGCACTGCCCTGATGACAGCTACGCAGTCCCAGCAGGATTCACTAACTGCTGACTAAAGGGGGCTTAGGCTTTGAGTAAATATCTGTGACAGCCAGACAGTGGTGGCCTCAGGCCCTGGGTGAACTCTAGTACTATGCTGGTCTGGAAAGCCATGGGCTTCAGGTGTGACTCAACATGATGATAGCTGTAGTAGCCACAAGAGTGCCTGTGTCATCCCACCCACAACTCCAAAGACAGAAAAAAAAACTCCCTCACGGAGAAATACTACTTCTGATTGGGGAGCACAGAGGAAAGAGAATGAGAGACTTTGCCTGATAACCCAGGGAATTCTCCTTTTATCTTCCCCAAGTCTACCAAGTCTGTGTATCTAGGAGTTCACAAGAGTTGTAGTGTTCCTGGACTTAGAGAATCCTCTCATGTGAAAATGCTGCATGGACCACAGGCTTAGGTCACAACACTTAGTCCCCTTTGAATTATTGGAAAGCCCTTTAAACAAGGACAAATATAAACACACTCAGACTGCAAAGATTGAAATAAAAATCTGACTTATGCCCAGACATTGACAAATGTTCTCAGGGATCAAGAACATTCAGGAAAACATGACCTCACCAAATGAACTAAATAAGGCATCTGTGACCAATCCTGGAGTGATGACAAAAGATCAATCCTGGAGTGAAGATATGTGACCTCTCACGCAGAGAATTCAAAATATCTGTTTTGAGGAAGCTTAATGAACTCAAGATAGCACAGAAAAAAAAAATTAGAATTCTATTACACAAATGTAACAAAGAGATTGAAATAATTTTTTTTAAAAAATCAAGCAGAAAATTCTTGAACTAAAAAATTCAATTAACAAACTAAAATATGCATTAGAGTCTCTCAGTGGCAGAATTGCTTGAGCAGAAGAAAAAAATTAATGAGCTTGAAGACAGGCTATATATGAATAAACAATCAGAAGAGAAAAATAAGAATTAAAAAGAATGAAACACATATACAAGATTCAGAAAATAGTCTCAAGGAGGCAATTCTAAGAGTTATTGGCCTTGAAGAGAGAGAATTGGGTAGAAAGTATATTCAAGAAAATAATAGCAGAGAATGTTTCAAACCTGGAGAAAGATATGAATATCCAGATACAAGAAGGTCAAAGAACACCAGGCAGATTCAACCCAAATAAGACTATTTCAAGTCATATAACAGTTACCATCATAAGTCAAAGACAAAGAACAAATTCTAAAAGCAGCAAGAGAAAAAAAATAACATATAAATGAGCTCTGATAACGTTGGCAATCAACTTCTCAGAGAAAGTCTTACGAGCTAGGAGGAAGTGGGATGACATAGTCAAAGTGCTGAAGGAAAAACACCTTTCAACCTAGAATAGTATATCTAGCAAATATTATCCTTCAAACATGAAGAAGTAAAGAGTCTTACAGACAAAAAAAAAAAAGAAAAAAAAACTGACAGATTTTTTTTCAACACCAGACCTCTCTTAAAAAAAAATACTAAAGGAAGGTAGTCAGTCTGAAAGAAAAGAACATTAATGAGCAACAAGAAATCATCTGAAGTTATAAAACTCACTGGTAAAAGTAAGTACACAGACAAATACAGAATATTCTAACAGTGTAACTACAGTATGTAAACCACTCATATCTTTAAATAAAAGATAAACCTATCAAAAATAATAACTACAATTTTTTAAAAGAGACAATATAAAAAGATAAAAGAGAGAACAAAAACTCAAAAAGCAGGGAGGGGATGATGGAATTTAAAGTGTGAAGTTTTTTAGTTTTCTCTTTGCTTGATTTTTTATTTTCTTTGCGATGAGAGTTAAATTGTCATTGGTTTAAAATAATTGGTTATAAGGGATTATTTGCAAGCCTTATTTATGGTAATCACAAAATAAACTTCTACAACAGATACACAAAAAATAAAAAGCAAGAAAATAAAACACACTACCAGAGAAAATCACTTTTGCAAAAAGGAAGACAGGAAGAAGGAATAAAGGAAGAGAGTACCATCAAAACAACCTAAAAACAAATTTCAAAAATGGCTGTAGTAAGTCTTTAAATACCAATAATAACAATGAATGTCCAATTGAAAACATACAGTGTGGTTAATGGATTAAAAAATAAGACTTAACTTTATGCTCTTTGTTGCCTACAAGAAATCCACTTCATCTAAAAATGCACAAATGGACTGAAATAGAATGAATATAAAAAAAAATCCATGCAAATGGAAACCAAAAAAGAGTAGAAGTAGCTATACATGTATCAGATAAAATAGATTTCAAGACATAAAGTGTATAAAGAGACAAAACGTCACTAATAATGATAAAGGGGTCAAATCAGCAAAACAATATAATTATTGTAAATATGTATGCATTCAATGCTGGAGCACCCATATATACAAAGCAAATATTATTAGAACTAAAGAAAAAGATAGATTCCAATACAGTAATGCCCCAACACCCAATTTTTAGCAATGCACAGGTTATCAAGACAGAAAATCAAGGATACAACAAACTTAACCTGTAATATAGACCAAATGGACATAATAGATACTTACAGAACATACATTTAACAGCTGCAGAATACAAGTCTTTCTCCTCAGCACATAAAACATTCTCAAGGATAGACTATATGTTAGACAACAAAACAATTATCAAAATTTTTTTTTAATTATAGTCATATCAAGTAGTTTTTCTTACTGCAATGGAATAAAACTAAAAGTCAATAACAAGAGGAACTTTGAAACTATGAAACACATAGAAATTAAACGGTATTTTTCAAATAAACATTAGGTCAATGAAAAAATAAGAAGGAAATTTTAAAAATCAAGCTATAAAAGAAAATTGAAACACAACATACAAAAGCTATAAGATAGAGCAAAAGCTGTACTAAGAAATTTATAGCAATAAATGCCTATAAGAGGGAAAATTAAGAAGGAAGTTTTAAAAATCATACTATACATAAAAATTAAAGAAAATTTTAAAAAATAATGTAATGTAAACACAACATACTAAAACCTATGGGATAGAGCAAAAGCAGTACTAAGAGAGAAGTTTCTAGCAATAAATGCCTACATCAAAAAAACAGAAAAACTTTAAATAAACATCACAGTGCATCTTAAAGAACTAGAAAAGCAAGTGCAAACCAAACTCAAAATTAGAAGAAGAAAAAAATGAAGATCAGAGCAGAAATAAATGAAATGGACACTAAAATAACAATAACAAAATAACAAAAGATCAACAGGATAAAAAGTTGGTTTACTGGGGTAAACAAAACTGACAAATCTTTATCCATACCAAGGGGGAAAAAAATAGAAGACCCAAATAAATAAAATCAGAGATGAAAAGGGAGATATTATAACTGATACCACAGAAATTTAAAGGATCATTAGAGACTATTAAGCAATTATATGCCAGTAAATTGAAAAACAACTTAGGAGAAATGAATTCTTAGATACACACAACCTACCGACATTGAACCATAAAAAAAATCTAAAACCTGAATAGCCCAATAACAGGTTACAACCTAGAAGCCATAATAAAAGGGTCCCATTAAAACAAAAAAAGTTCAGGACCTGATTGTTTCACTGCAAGAACTAATACCATTTTGACTCAAACTATTCCAAAACCATGAGGGGAAGGGAATACTTTGAAACTCATCCTACACGGTCAGTATTACCCTGATACCAAAACCAAAGACACAACAACAAAAAAGAAAATTTCAGACCAATATAGTTGATAAACATAGATGCAAAAATATTCAACAAAATACTAGCAAACCAAATTCAATGACACACTAAAAAGATCATTCACCATGATCAAGTGGGATTCATCCCAGTGATACAAGGATGGGTCAAGATAGGCAAATCAATAAATGTGATACATCACATCAACAAAATGAAGGACACAAACCATATGATCATTTCAATAAATGCCAAAAAAGCATTTGATAAAATTCAACACACTATCTTGATAAAAACTTTCAACAAACTGGATATAGATGGAACATGGTGCAACATGGTAAAAGCCATATATGACAAACCCACAAAGAGTATCACATTGAATGAGAAAAAAGACTGTCTTGTAAGATCTGAAGGAAGACAAAGATGCCAACTTTCACCATTGTTATTCAACATAGTACTGGAAGTCCTAGCTAGAGAAATCAGATAACAGAAAGAAACAAAGGGCATCAAAATTGAAAGAAAAACATCAAATTATCCATGTGTGCAGACAATCTGACATTATATTTAGAAAAACCTAAAGATTCCATCAAAAAGAAACCATTAAAACTGGTAAACAAACACAGTAAAGTTGAAGGACACAAAATCAACATGCAAAAATCTGTAGTTTTTGTATACGTCAATAGTAAATCATCTGAAAAAGAAACCAAAAAAGTAATCCCATTTATGATAGCTACAAATAAGATAAAATACTTGGGATTTAACTTAACCAAAGAAGTGAAATATCTGTACAATGAAAACTGCAAAACACTGATAAAAGTAATTAAAGAGGAAACAAACAAAATGAAAAATATTCCATGTTGATAGGTTGGAATAATCAATATTGTTAAAATCTCCATATTACTCAAAGCAATCTACAGATTCACGCAATCTCTATCAAAACAACAATAATATTTTGCACAGAATTTTTTAAATCATAAAATATATAGAGAACCACAAAAGACATTCAATAGCCAAAGCAATCCTGAGCAAAAAGAAAAAGGTTAGAAGTGTCACATTACTTAACTTCAAATAATACTACAAAGCTATCGTAACCAAAACAACTTGGAACTGGCATTGAAAACAGACACACAGACCAATGGAATAGAATAGAGAACTCAGAAATAAATCCATGAATTTACATTTGTAATAGTCCATTTTCACACTGTGGAATTATACAGTTTGACTCTATGCCCCACATATATTTCATCTTGATTTGTAATCCCCATAATCCCCACATGTGGAGGGAGAGACCTGGTAGGAGGTGATTGCATCATGGGGGCAGTATCCCTCATGCAGTTTGCATGATAGGGAGTGAGTTCTCATGAGATCTGGTGGTTTTATCAGCATCTGACATTTCCCCTGCTTTCATTCTCTCTCTCATCTGCCCCCTGCTTTCCTTTCATGCCTCCCCAGCCATGCAGAACTGTGAGTCAATTAAACCTCTTTTCTTTATGAATTACCCAGTCTCCTGAATACAGCACACCAATGGGTCTTGACTCTTTATCCAATTTGCCAGTCTGTGTCTTTTAATTGGGGCATTTAGCCCATTTACATTTAAGGTTAATATTGTGAGTGAATTTGATGTATGATGCTAGCTGGTTATGTTGCCGTTAGTTGATGCAATTTCTTCATAGTGCTGATGGTCTTTACAATTTGGTATGTTTTTGAAGTAGCTGGTACAGGTTTTTCCTTTCCATATTTAGTGCTTCCTTGAGGAGCTCTTGTAAGGCAGGCCTGGTGGTGACGAAATCTCTCAGTATTTCCTTGTCTGTGAAGGATTTTATTTCTCCTTTGCTTATGAAGATTAGTTTGGCTGGATATGAAATTCTGGGTTGAAAATTCTTTTCTTTAAGAATGCTGAATATTGGCCCCCCACTCTCTTCTGGCTTGTAGGGTTTCTGCAGAGATATCCTCTGTTAGTCTAATGGGCTTTCCTTTGTGGGTAACCCGACCTTTCTCTCCATCTGTCCTTAACATTTTTTCCTTCATTTCAACCTTGGTGAATCTAATGATTATGTGTCTTGGGGTTGCTCTTCTCACAGAGCATCTTTGTGGTATCCTCTGTATTTCCTGAATTTCGGTGTTGACCTGTCTTGCTAGGTTGGGGAAGTTCTCCTGGATAATATCCTGCAGAGTGTTTTCCAAGTTGGTTCCATTCTCCCTGTCACTTTCAGGTACACCAATCAAATGTAGGTTTGATCTGTTCACATAGTCCCATGTTTCTCAGAGGCTTTGTTCATTTCTTTTCACAATTTTTTCTCTAATCATGTCTTCATGCTTTATTTCATTAAGTTGATCTTTGATCGCTGATATTCTTTCTTCTGCTTGATCAATTCCACTATTGATACTTGTGTATGCTTCATGAAGTTCTTGTGCTGTGTTTTTCAGCTCCATCAGGTCATTTGTGTTCTTCTCTAAATGAGTTATTCTAGTTAGCAATTAGTCTAACTTTTTTCAAGGTTCTTAGCTTCCTTGCATTGGGTTAGAACATGCTCTTTAGCTCCGAGGAGTTTGTTATTACCCACCTTCTGAAGCCTACCTCTGTTAATTCGTCAAACTCATTCTCCAGTTAGTTTTGTTCCAATGCTGGTGAGGAGTTGTGATCCTTTGGAGGAGTAGAGGCGTTCTGGTTTTTGGAATTGTCAGAGTTTTTACACTGATTTTTCCTCATCTTTGTGGATTTATCTACCTTTGGTCTTTGATGTTGGTGACCTTTGGATGAGGTTTTTGTGTAGATATTCTTTTTGTTGATGTTGATGGTATTCCTCTTTGTTAGTTTTCCTTATAACAGTCAGTCCCCTCTGTTGCCAGTCTGCTGGAGTTTGCTGGAGATCCACTCCAGACCCTGATAGATTGGGTATAACCAGCAGAGGCTGCTGAAGAGCAAAGATTGCTGACTGTTCCTTCTTCTGGAAGCTTCATCCCAGAGGGGTATCCACCAGATGCCAGCTGGAGCACTTCTGTATGAGGTGTCTGTAGACACCTGCTGAGAGGTGTCTCCCACTCAGGAGTCATGGGGGTTAGGGACCCACTTGTGGAGCTAGTCTGTCACTTAGCAGAGCTTGAGAACTGTAATGGGAGATCTGCTGCTCTCCTCAGTGCTAGCAGGCAAGAGTGTTTAAGTCTGCTGAAGCTGCACCCACAGCTTCCCATTCCCCCAGGAGCTCTGTCCCAGGGAGATGGGAGTTTTATCTATAAGCCCCTGACTGGGGCTGCTGCCTTTCCTTCAGAGATGCCCTGCCCAGAGAGGAGGAATCTGGAGAGGCAGTCTGACTACAGTGGGTTTGTCGAGTTGTGGTGGGCTCCACTCAGTTGGAACTTCCTGGTGGCTTTGTCTACACTGTGAGGGGAAAACTGCCTACTCAAGCCTCAGTAATGCCAGATGTCCCTTCCCCAAACCAAGCTGGAACATCCCAGGTTGACTTCAGACTGCTGTGCTGGCAGTGAGAATTTCAAGCCAGTGGATCTTAGCTTGCTGGGCTCTGTGGGGGTGGGATCCACTGAGCAAGACCTTTGGCTTCCTGACTTCAGGCCCCTTCCAGGGGAGTGAATGGTTCTGTCTTGCTGTTGTTCCAGGTGCCACTGGGGTATGAAAAAAACTCCTGTAGCCAGCTCGATGTCTTGCCAAACGGCCACCCAGCTTTGTGCTTGAATCCCAGGGCACTGGTGTTGTAGGCAACTAAGGGAATCTCCTGGTCTGCAGGTTGTGAAGACAGTAGGAAAAGTGTAGTATCTGGACCAGAATGCACCCTCCCACATGGCACAGACACTCACAGCTTCTCTTGCTAGAAGAGGGAGTTCCCCAATCCTTCGTGCTTCCTGGGTGAGCCAATGCCCAACCCTGCTTCATCTTGCCCTCCGTGGGCTTCATGCACTAACTAGTACCAATGAGATGAGCTGGGTACCTCTATTGGAAAGGCAGAAATCACCTGCCTTCTGCAACTGATCTCGCGGGGTGCTGCAGACTGAAGCTGTTCCTATTTAACCATCTTGCCAGCCAGACCTCAAAGACATGCATATGCTCAAAATAAATGGATGAAGGAAGATTTACCAAGCAAAGCAAAAAAAATAAAAAAATAAAAAAAAATAAAAAAGCAGGGGTTGCAATCCTAGTCTCTGATAAAACAGACTTTAAACCAACAAAGATCAAAAGAGACAAGGCCATTACATAATGGTAAAGGGATTAATACAACAAGAACTAACTATCCTAAATATATATGGAAGCAATACAGGAGCACCCAGATTCATAAATCAAGTTCTTAGAGACCTACAAAGAGACGTAGACTCCCACACAATAATAGTGGGAGACTTTAACACCCCACTGTCAATATTAGACAGCTCAACGAGACAGAAAAGTAACAATGATATTCAGGACTTGAATTCAGCTCTGGACCAAGGGAACCTAATACACATCTACAGAACTCTCCACCCCAAATCAATAGAATATGCATTCTTCTCAGCACCACATCACACTTATTCCAAAATTGACCACATGAGTGGAAGTAAAACACTCCTCAGCAAATGCAAAAGAATGGAAATCATAACAAACAGTGTCTCAGACCACAGTGCAATCAAATTAGAACTCAGGATTACAAAACACTCAAAACCACACAACTACATGGAAACTGAACTACCTGCTTCTGAATGACTACTGGGTAAATAACGAAATTAAGTTAGAAATAAAGAAGTTCTTTGAAAACAATGAGAACAAAGACACAAGGTACCAGAATCTCTGGGACACAGCTAAAGCAGTGTTGAGAGGGAAATTTATAGCACTAAATGCCCACAGAAGAAAGCAGGAAAGATCTAAAATCGATACCCCAATATCACAACTAAAGGAACTACAGATGCAAGAGCAAACAAATCCAAAAGCTAGCAGAAGACAAGAAATAACTAAGATCAGAGCAGAACTGAAGAAGATAGAGACACAAAAAATCCTCCAAAAAATCAATGCATCCAGGAGCTTTTTTTTTTTTTAAGATTAACAAACTAGATAGACCACTAGCCAACTAATAAAGAAGAAAAGATAGAAGAATCAAAAAGACACAATGAAAAATGATAAAAGAGATGTCACCACCAACCCCACAGAAATACAAACCACCGTCAGAGAAACATCTCTATGCAAATAAACTAGAAAATCTTGAAAAAATGGATAAATTTCTGGACACATACATCCTCCCAAGACTAAACTAGGAAGAAGTTGAATCTCTGAATACACCAATAACAGGCTCTGAAATTGAGGCAATAATTAATAGCCTACCAACCAAAAAAAGTCCAGGACCAGAAGGATTCACGGCTGAATCCAGAGCTACAAAGAGGAGCTGGTACCGTTCCTTCTGAACTATTCCAAACAATACAAAAAGAGGGACTCTTCCCTAACTCATTTTATGAGGTCAGCATCATCCTGATACTAAAACCTGGCAAAGACACAACAAGCAAAAATTTCAGGCCAATATCCCTGATGAATATCGATACGAAAATCCTCAATAAAATACTGGCAAACCGAATCCAGCAGCACATCAAAAAGCTTATGCACCGCGATCAAGTTGGCTTCATCCCTGGGATACAAGGCTGGTTCCACATATGCAAATCTATAAACGTAATTCATCACATAAACAGAACCAATGACAAAAAACACATGATTATCTCAATAGATACAGAAAAGACCTTCGATAAAATTCAACACCTCCTTCATGTTAAGACCTCTCAACAGACTAGGTATTGATTGAACATATCTCAAAATAGTAAGAGCTATTTATGACAAACCCACAGCCAATATCATACTGAATGGGCAAAACCTGGAAGCCTTCTCTTTGAAAACCAGCACAAGACAAGGATGCCCTCTCTCACCACTCCTATTCAACATAGTATTGGAAGTTCTGGCCAGGGCAATTAGGCAAGAGAAAGAAATAAGGGGCATTCAAATAGAAATGCAGGAAGTCAAATTGTCTCTGTGTGCAGATGACATGATTGTATATTTAGAAAAGCTTATAATCTCAGCCCAAAATCTCCTTAGGCTGATAAGCAGCTTCAGCAAAGTCTCAGGATACAAAATCAAGGTGCAAAACTCACAAGCATTCCTATACACCAATAAAAGACAAACAGAGAGTGAAATAATGAGTGAACTCCCGTTCACAATTGCTACGAAGAGAATAAAATACCTAAGAATACAACTTACAAGGGATGTGAAGGACCTCTTCAAGCAGAACTACAAACCACTGCTCAAGGAAGTAAGAGAGGACTCAAACAAATGGAAAAACATTCCATCCTCATGGATAGGAAGAATCAATGCCGTGAAAATGGCCATACTGCCTAAAGTAATTTATAGATTCAATGCTATCCCCATCAAACTGCTATTGACTTTATTCACAGAATTAGGAAACAAAAACTACTTTAGATTTCATATGGAGCCAAAAAATAGCCCACATAGTCAAGACAATCTTAAGCAAAAAGAACAAAGCTGCAGGCATCATGCTACCTGACTTCAAACTATACTACAAGGCTACCGTATCTAAAATAGCATGGTACTGGTACCAAAACAGATATATAGACCAATGGAACAGAACAGAGGCCTCAGAAATAACACAACACATCTACAACCATCTGATCTGTGACAAACCTGACAAAAACAAGCAATGGAGAAACTATTCCCTATTTAACAAATGCTATTGGGAAAACTGGCTAGCCATATGCAGTAAACTCAAACTGGACCCCTTCCTTACACTTTATACTAAAATTTACTCAAGATGGATTAAAGATATGACCTAAAACCATAAAAACCCAAGAAGAAAACCTAGGCAATACCTTTCAGGACATAGGCATGGACAAATACTTCATGACTAAAACACCAACAGCAATGGCAACAAAAGACAAAATTGACAAATGGGACCTAATTAAACTAAAGAGCTTCTGCACAGCAAAAGAAACTATCATCAGAATGAACAGTCAACCTACAGAATGGGAGAAAATTTTTGCCATCTATTTATTTGACAAAGGGCTAATATCCAGAATCTACAAGGAACTTAACAAATTTACAAGAAAAAGACCAACAACCCCATCAAAAAGTGGGTAAAGGATATGAACAAACACTTCTCAAAAGAAGACATTTATGCAGCCAACAAACATATGAAAAAAAGCTCATCATCACTGGTCATTAGAGAAATGCAAATCAAAACCACAATGAGATATCATTTCATGCCAGTTAGAATGGGGATCATTAAAAAGTCAAAACACAACAGATGCTGGAGAGGATGTGGAGAAATAGGAATGCTTTTACACTGTGGGTGGAAGTGTAAATTAGTTCAACCATTGTGAAAGACAGTGTGGCGATTCCTCAAGGACCTAGAACTAGAAATACCATTTGACCCAGCAATCCCATTACTGGGTATATACCCAAAGGATTATAAATCATTCTAGTATAAAGACACATGAACACGTATGTTTATTGCAGCACTATTCACAATAGCAAAGACTTGGAACCAACCCAAATGCCTATCAAAGATAGACTGGATAAAGAAAATGTGGCACATATACACCATGGAATACCATGCAGCCATAAAAAAGGATGAGTTCATGCCCTTTTGCAGGGACATGAATGAAGCTGGAAACCATCATTCTCAGCAAACTAACACAAGAACAGAGAACCAAACACCACATGTTCTCACTCATAAGTGGGAGGTGAACAATGAGAACACATGGACATAGGGAGGGGAACATCATACACCAGGGCCTCTCAGGGGGTGGTGGGCTAGGGGAGGGGTAGCACTAATATAGATGACAGGTTGATGGGTGCAGCAAACCACTGTGTCATGTGTATACCTATGTAACAAACCTGTATGTTCCACACATGTGTCCCAAAACTTAAAATATGATGAATACATTTTTTAAAAAACCTGTTACCTGGAGCAAAATATAAAAATAAAATAAAATAATAAATTACCCAGTCTTGGAAGTTCTTTATAGCAGTGTGAAAAATAAACTAATACAACAGTCAACACATTTTTGAGAATGGCTCCAAGAATATACATTGAGGAAACAACAGTCTCTTCAATAAATGGTGCTGGGGAAACTGGATATTCATATGCAGAAAAAGGAAACTAGACCCCTAACTCTCCCCATATACAAAAATCAAATCAAAATGGATTAAAGACTTAATCTGTGACTTCAAACTATGAAACTACTGCAAGAAAACATTGGGGAAAATCTCCAGGATATTAGAGTGGGCAAAGACTTGACTAATACATCCCACAGGCACAGGCAACCAAAGCAAAAATAGACAAATGGGATCACATCAAGTCAAACTTCTGTACAGCAAAGGAAATCATCAACAAACTGAAGAGACAATCCACAGAATGGGAGAAAATACTTGCAAACTACCCTCCTGACAAGGGATTAATAAGCAAAATATATGAGAAGCTCAAACATCTCAACAAATAATTTGATTAGAAAATGGGCAAAAGATCTATGTAGACATTTCTCAGAAGAAGACATAAAAATGGCCAACAGGTATATGAAAACATGCTCAACATTGCTAATCATCAGAGAAATGCAAATCGAAACTACAATGATACATCGTCTGACCCCGGTTAAAATGGCTTTTATGCAAAAGACAGGTAATAATGGATGCTGGAAAAGGTATAACAAAAGGGGAACTTCCATACTCTGTGGGAATATAAGTAGTACAGCCACTCTGAAGAACAGTATGGAGGTTTCCAAAAAAACTATGAACAGAACTACCGTACGATCCAGGAAATTCACTCCCAGGTATATATCCCAAATGAAAGGTTATTATTATTATCTAAGAAATATCTCCATTCCCATCTTTATTGCAGCACTATTCCTAATCACCAAGATATGAAATCACCCAAAGTGTCCATCATCGAATGAATGGATAAAGAAAAATGTGGTACATATACACAATGGAATATTATTCAGCCATAAAAAATGACATCTTGTCATTTTCAAAAATATAGTGGAACTAGGGAATATTATGTTTATTGAAATAAGACAAGTATCACATTTCTCACTCACAGGTGGGAACTAAAAAAGAAATTGAATTCATGGAGATAGAAAGTAGAATGATGGCTACCAGAGGATGGGAAGGAAAATGAGACCTGGGACAAAGAGGGGATGGTTAATAGGCACAAAAAATACACTGAGATAGAAGGAATGAGATCTAGTGTTCAGGAACACAACAGGTGACCATAGTTAACAATAATTTATTGTATATTTCAAAATAACTAAAGGAGTGAAATTGGAATGTTCCTAATACAAACAAACGATAAATGCTTGAGGAGGTGGATCCCAATTACTCTGATTTGATCATTACACATTGTATGCTTGTATCAAAAAATCACATGTACACCATAAATATATACAACCATTATGTATCCATAATAATTTAACACAACTTTTAAAAAATCAAAATAGTAATAAATGAAGGGGAACAACCATACAGTGTTTGAAGTCTCCTGAAACCCTAACATCCCCAGAATCTATGGATGATTCTTTCTTGGGAGGGAAAATTACTATATTCTAGGCATCTACCTTTGAAAACAGTATTCTTCAATCTGTATAGCCTCTGAGCTACATATTATTTTCACATCAATGTGATTTATCTCCTAAGCTATATTTTAAAAGCATTGAATTCCAGGATATTTCACCATACTTTATATCCTAATCACATATGCCTTTCTTCCTTGCACAGTATATACACTTCAGAAATACCCATCTAAATACTCACCAGGCATGGGGATGGGCACGGTGGCTCACACCTGTAATGCCAGCACTTTGGGAGGCTGAAGCAGGTGGATCACAAGGTCAGGAGTTCAGGACCAGCCTGACCAGCATGGTGAAACCCCATCTCTACTAAAAATGCAAAAAAATTAGCCGGGCATGGTGGTGCAACGCCTGTGGTCCCAACTACCCGGGAGGCTGGCTCTGTTATTTCAATCCTAATATAACTAAACTAAAACACAAACAGACAAAGAAAAAAAAAACAGGACAGAGAGATGGAAGCACTGGATATTTAATGATGCTAAACAATAACTGTGATTTTTATGGGCGGGGGCGAATTGAAGGAGGGTGTGATAACAATATTGGTTTTTTTAAAAGCAGAATTCCTCTCATTTATGTTGAAAATGTTACAGATGAAGCTATATGAAATACACGGTTTTCTTCAAAATAATCTACAAAAGGGAAGATTACTAAATAGTTAATAATATGAACAAATTTAGAAATGAGTTGGCAATTGTTTAAACTGTTGATAGGTACATGGGGTATCATATTTCTGTATCTACTGTTGTGTATGTTTTAAATTTTCATAAATTTTTTTTTACAAAAAGAAATGTGTTGGCTGAGAAGACTTTGCAGCTCTTTGGATGCTTAACATACATGGACTGCACTGATGAGAGAAATTTACCAAAAAAGAAGGAGGAGGAGGAGGAGGAGGAGGACAAGAACAAGAAGAACAAGAACAAGAAGCGAGGAGAAACCTAAGAACAAAAAGAGCATCAGAGAAATATTAGAGAAACTTAGATCTAAAGGTGTTCTTTGATAAAAAATTAAAGGGAAAAATTCTAATAGTGCTCTAGGGGTGGGTCAACCACGTAAAATTCACCTGTAACATGCTTTTGGTGTGATTCATTAACTCAGAGATGGTTTCCAGAATACTATTACCTTTGATGGGGTTCAGGATATGCTACCCCAAACTAGGACACTCTGGCAAACTGAATATTTTTAGCTGAAGGAATTTGAGAAATGGCAGATGCTGGAAGGGCTTTCTGACCTACTTTGCTGAAGCAGGTCATAAGACCTTTCTGTGAGAGGTGCCCTCACTATACCAGAAGGAAAGGAGTCTCCTTACATCTGAAGATGGAGAAATGCCAAAAGGAATCTTAATGAATAAGCCTTACTAAGTTTCCTCCAGTTTACTCCACTTAGCTCATACCCTTTTGTCCTATTACTTTTTTTTCCCGTAACTCTCCATTCTTAATCACACTTAGTATAAAAACGCTTCGGCTTAACCATTTATTAGGGGTCTTCATTTCCTTATGAAGCTCCATGTCACATAAAACATATATTAAAAGAATTAGTATGATCTTTTCCTGGTAATCTGTCTTTTGTTATAAAACTCCAGCTGAGAACCTAGAAGGGCAGAATGAAAAGATTTTCTCCCTCTCTTACAGTTTTTGTTGACCACAAAGAGGCAGAAAAAACCTGGAATACTCTACTCAACCCAGGGACTGCAGTTGAAGTCTGGGACAACCGTCAAATCTGAAAGAAGATAAGAATTCTTACCATATCAGTTTCCGGGGTCTCTGTCCATAGAGCCTAATCAAGAGAGGAAGGTTATTAATAAAGCCGTTTTCTTGTCACTTCCTTTCCAAATTCAGATGTAGGAGAAAAGTATTTGTAAGAACAATTTTTTTGAGTTGTGATTCTTGTGAACTTGTTTTTGGGGTATTCATTGGTTATTGATCCTTTCTCAGGGACAAGTATTAGTTTCCTGTTTATCTTGTTTAGTGTCCTGTAAACTTGGCTTGACTTTCTACCTGTCTGGGCAGACAGATTGTTGGGCCAACAACATCTGCAGGCAGTCAACCATGACACTGGAGATGCCAAGAGTAGGCTGAACAGAAACAGAGTTTGCACATCATTTGCTGCTAATGTCCTACCAACATTTTGCTGTCTCTAGTGAGGTGGAGAGGGTGGTGTCTTCATCTGTTTTCCCTTTGGCTATCTTTGGAAATAATTTTGGATCTTGGGAGGTCTGTATCTTTGGAAATTTCTTTTAGGACACCTCTTTTGTCCATGGATAAGTCATAAAAGGCTTACTGGTTTTGGTTTTGAGTCACTTGGAATAGATGTATTCTTGGGTTAAAAAAAAAAAAAAGGGTTAAGTCCTGCCAGGAATATTTACTGTTTGTCCCAAACAAATGATTTTTTAAAGTGCTCTAAGGACAGAATATGACTTTTTTTTTTAAGTGCTCTAAAGTGAGAAGTTGGCCTAATCAGAAGTTGATATTCACAGCCTGAGAGGAGCTGTGATTTTCTAAGGCCTGTCCGCTCTTTCTATTTTATATTGCTCCTTCCATGGGAACTTGTCGACGAACACTCCTTTCTCAAAACCCTACTGATTCTATGTTCTGCCAGTGCTGCCCAACCTTCTCTTGGCATGATCTGCTGAGGATAATTTGGAATTTCACTGGCTTCTTCGGGAAACTTCTGATCTTCCCACACTGGCCCCCCAAGGTCTCTTTCTCCCCATTGCTTCTGCTCTTCCACAGTCCTTTTGGCACCTCCCATCCTCATTCAGTTCTCCTAAATTCCAAGGTTCCCTTCCTAGGTCCTACCCTTTTCCATGTCAGCCTCTTAATCACTGAACTTTAGGTCTCTTTGTTGCTAGGTACTCAGCTTCCTCCAAAAGCAAATAACTGAGGGTGGAAAGAAAAAAGTCTAATCGACAATAAACTGAATATTTTATCCACTCAGATGGGCTTTGAAGACATCCAGACAACTGCTGGATATTTCTCCAGTCACTTCCCTAAAATGTAGCTTTCAGCCACCATAAGATTACATGTCAGGGCAAAGGAAATCTAAAAAGCCTTCTCCACAAATACTGGTGAGAAGTGTTTGCCCTCATACTGAATAGGTAACCTCAACTTGTCCCATTTATCTGAAATACAATTCAGATAAAAATATGAAGTGGATATAAAGCAGTGAGTTTGTATGACTATTTTACTGACTTGTGGCTATAATTTTAGAATAAATTCTATGTCTCTTAGTGTCTATCTGTATGTATGTGTATGTCTATATATTAATATGCATGTTACATATATTTTTTTTCTATCTCCAGGTAATTTTACCAAATTAATTTATAAAACCCATTAAAGGAGTTCTATTCGAAATTGTTTAGGGAGGAATGAGCACTTATGTAAATTAATTATTCCTGAAACTCTCAGAAATATAGAAACATTCAAATTTTTTCTTTTTCTCCTTTTTTTTGATTCACATGAGGTAGGATATTCTTTGATATATAAAGCTAGTTTTAAGATTTTCGATAAATAAAATCAGATATGTCTTCAGAGTTGTAAGTTTTTCTACGTAGATTTACTAGTCAATCAAACTTGTCTCTACGAGATGTTTAAGATTATAAAACTATAAATTTAACCTAGGAACAAATTGTACAATAAAAATAAATTGCTTTCTGGTTCTATGAGTTGAGCTGTTTTTAGATTCCACATATAAATGAGATCATGCAATATCTGTCTTTCTCTAGCTGACTTACTTGATTTAACATAATGTCCCCCAGTTTCATCTGTTATTGCAAATGACAGAATATCCTTCTTTTTTAAGACTGAGTAATATTCCATTATATACACAGATGTATACATACACACACAGGTATACATACATACACACACACACACATATATATATATATTTTTTTTTTTTTTGAGATGGAATTTCACTCTTGTTGCCCAGGTTGGAGTGCAATGGTGTGATCTTGGCTCACTGCAACCTCCACCTCCCAGGTTCAAGTGATTTTCCTGCCTCAACTTCCCAAGTAGCTGAGATTACAGGAATCTGCTACCATGTCCAGCTAATTTTTGTAGTTTTTAGTAAAGACAGGGTTTTGACATGTTGACTAGGCTGGTCTGCAACTCCTGACCTGTGGTCTACCTGCCTCAGCCTCACAAATTGCTGGGATTACAGGCATCAGCTACGGCGCCCAGCCCTATATTTTATATTTTTTATGACAGACATTCTAACATGTGTGAGATAATTTTGATTTGCATTTCCCTGATGATTAGCGACATTGAGCTCCTTTTCATATACTTCTTGACTATTAGTATGGGTTCTTTGGAGAAATATCTTTTCTGGTCCTTTGACCATTTTTTAATGCAGTTATTTATTTTTTGATTTTAGGTGTTTGGCCTGCTATTGAGTCGAATGAGTTCCTTATATATTTTGGATATTAAACTCTTATCAGATATATGGTGTGCAAATGTTTTCTCTCATTTCCTAGGTTGCTTTTTAAGTCTATTGATTGCAGAAGCTTTTCGGTTTGATTTAATATCATTTGTCTATTTTTGCTTTTGTTGCCTATGCTTTTGGTATCACATCCAAAAAAAAAAAATCATTGCCCGGACCTATTTCAAGAAGGTTTTCCATATGGCTTCTTCTAGTAGTTTCATGGTTTCAAATATTACATTTCATGTTAATGTAATTAATCTTATCTTAAGTCTTTACTATTTTGAAGTTATTTGTGTATATGATGTAAGGGTCAACTTTTATTTTTCTGCATGTGGATATCCAGTCTTCCTAACATCATTTATTGAAGAAACTATCTTTTCCTCATTTTGTATGCTTGGCACCCTTGTGAAGATCCATGAACTGATTTCACTCATAGAAGCAGAGAATAAAATGGAGGTTGTCAGGGGCTGGAGGAGGACGGTAAAATGGAGAGATGGTGGTTGAGGGGTACATAGTTTCAATTATGTAAGATGAAAAAATCTGGGAGATCTAATTTACGATAAACTTACCAAAAATTAATAATATTTTTGTGCATTTGAAATTTCCTAAGATTGTAGATCTTAAATGTTCTTACCACAAAGGAAAAAAGGAACAAAGGAAGGAAGGAAGGAAGGAAGGAAGGAAGGAAGGAAGGAAGGAAGGAAGGAAGGAAGGAAGGAAGGAAGGAAGTAAGTTAGGAAGGACTTTCTGAGGTGATGGATATATTAATTACCTTGATTGTAGTGATTATTTCACAATGTATATGTATGTCAAATCATCAACTTGTGCACCTTAAATATACACAATTTTTAATTTTCAAATATGCCTCAATAAAAATAAATAAAGTCTTTCACGTATCCTGTTTGTCTTGGTCAACCACATTAAAATATAACTGTCTAAAAACTAAAAATAATCAAAGTTAAAATTAAAGCAAGTTATGAAACTGGCAGACCTATCAGACACGTCAAAGATTCAAACCAGGAAGGGCATGGAAATCCGCAGGATGCCAGGTTCATATTTGCTTTGCTGCTGGTTGGAAAAAGCCTATGTGATGCCAATAATTCCCATGCCTCCATATGACAGATGCTTCTTTCTCCTCACATTCTACAGTGAATCCTTTGAGAGAATAGCAAAGACCAGCTTTATTTAGACTTGTGAAAATGTGAAGATGTTCCAGCCACTATGATTTTCCACCTCTTCTGTCAAAAGAAATTCTAATTCTACATTATCTGCATGCCTTTGAAAGAATCAGCTGTTGGCTTTCTGAGACCAGATTAAAACAGAATAATAATTATTAACATATGTCGAATATGTTTGATAATGAAGAAAGGAGAAAATACGTATAAAGAGATAAAGGTGAGACATGTTGAAGTAAAAACATTGTGTTGTATGTCCAGGAACCAAAGTCTAATCCAGTTCTGACATTAGTCCTGCCTTTTGAACAAAGTCACCTAAAGCTCTTGAAAAATTAAGCAGTTACTTAAGTCATTCAGTAAACTATAAAGTATTAGAAATTATGTGATTATATATGTGCATATACTTATATATTTGTGTGCATATAAGAGTATGTATAGTGTGTATAAGCATATGTATACATACATATATACATATATGTTTATATAGTGTGTATATGTATATATACCTACATATATGTAGGTATACAAACATATACATGGCATTCCTACACACATGTAGATATGCAAACACATGCATGCATACGCATGCCTACATACATGTAGGTATACAAACACATGCATGCATATGTATGCCTACATACATGTAGGTATACAAACACATACATGCATACGTATGCCTACATGCATGTAGGCATACAAACACATGCATGCATATACAAACACATACATGCATACACATGCCTACATACATGTAGGCATATAAACACATACATGCATCCGTATGCCTACATACATGTAGGCATACAAACACATACATGCATCTGTATGCCTACATACATGTAGGCATACAAACACATACATACATATGCCTACATACATGTAGGTGTACAAACATATACATGTACACACACACATATATATATAACGTTACATATATACTTAGCCATCAAAAAGCTCTCAAATTTTCTTTCTTCTTCATTCCCTTTATGAGCTATTCAAAAGTTCAAGTATTCTTAAACACAGGCAATTTGCATGGTGCTGTTAGAATACATATATTCATTATATGTCTATAACAAGACATGCACTTTCTTATTATAAAAAGCTCTCAAATTTTCCATTCCTTTGCTCTGCAGGCTCAGACTCTCTTTGAAAACCTAAGACTATATGCTAAGGACTTTGAATATCAGTCAGCAGATAATGTTCATTAATCCATCTATTTCATCCTTTTGTCCATCCATCCATTCATCCATTCAGTGTTCTCCAGACTCCAAGGTAGTAGATAGTGACATGGTGAGGTTTGATATCTAACAGGAAAGAAAATAAGAAATTATCCCAGTTCTACTTCGTTGTTACTATTTGTTTGTTTCTTATTTTAAGTACTGTTTTTTAATTTATAGAAAGGATGGCAGATAATGGGTTCCTGAGGGAAAGGAGCATGTATTCTCATATATCTCCAGGAATTAGTGAGGTACTCACAAGTATTTGGAAAAAAGAATGTATGAACATATATGTACATGAAGGCACTTCAAGGCTAACATGCTGAAAGCTTCTCTAGGAATACAGAATTACTTGAAGAAATCTTGTCTGAGGTTTATTATGAGAGATGAAATCAGAGACTCAAAGAAAGGAATATTTCCTTATTCCTCTTTTGTTGAAACTTTACCATGTTTGAGCAGTGGAGGACAATGGAGAGAGGAGAAAAGAGAGGAAAAGGAGAAAGGGAGGAAGTGGGAAAAACAGTCTGCAGTGCTGTACACATGGCCAAAAGAAGAAAAAAGTAGATGGTATATAAATGTAGCAAAACTGGCTGGGTGCAGTGGCTTATGTCTGTAATCCTAGAACTTTGGTAGGCCAAGGCGGGCGAGTCATCTAAGGTCAGGAGTTTGAGACCAGCCTGGCCAACGTGGTGAAACCCAATCTCTACTAAAAATACAAAAGTTAGCCAGGCATGATGGCAAATGCTTGTAATCCCAGCTACTTGGGAGGCTGAGGCAGGAGAATCACTTGAACTCGGGAGGCAGAGGTTGCAGTGAACTGAGATCTAGCCATTTTACTCCAGCCTGGGCGATAGAGCAAGACTCTGTCTCAAAAAAAATAAAAAGAGTAGCATTACCACTAGTTATCCATAGTCCTCTGCCCCGTCATTTCAAATCCAAGTCATTTCTATTTTAAGAATAATGAAAATGTTGTACCAGTGCCATTAATGAATATTAATCTAGTTAAAATATCAATTTTTAAAAATAAATTTAGAAACAAAAAGTTCTATTCATCTGCTTGCCACCAAAAAACAAGAGAGAGAGAATTGCTTAATGTATATCAAGCATGGCAGGAAAAAAAGAAAAAAAAACATATGCTTAACGTTTTAGTTTCTTTGCCTCTGTGATGTTTGGTGATTGCTTAATATATGTATGTTAAAAAATAACTAGACGTGATGGTTAGCTTTGTTTGCTATTATAGTATGTCCGCCTGAAAACTGTTTCCAAAATTTTTTTGGTAACTTGCAACCTTAACGCTATGCTAAGTAATACATATTTTAAACTCATATTAATTTTAAATATTAAATATATTAATAGATTGAAGGCATTAAATATAAAGATATGAAAATTATTAACTAAAAATCATAAGATAAACTCACTTATTAAAAAATCGTAAGTTTAAATTTGTACTTTTGTCATATTATTTTTATATGGTATAGAAAGGCTAAATATATTTCAGTTTCTTAACAAACATAAAATATTCTATAGCAGAAATTTTTTTGCTTTAGAAAATATAAAAAATTCTTCCCCATAGAATTCATATATTCTATGAGGAACTATACACTTTTAAAACTTGTGAGATGAAATAGTCACAAAATTTTCTAGTGTGCTATAGAATGTTGGTATGTGACAGACAATTCACAATTGCCTACTTTATAGTTTTCTCCATAAAAGAGAGGTCACTAATGGCTAAAATTTATAATTAATATATGTAAATGAAATTACTAGAAACTGTAAGCATAAAGGAAAACAACTTTGTAGGCCGGGTATGTGAGGCATGAAGAATATGTTTTTGTTCTGAGGAAATGAAAATAATTATATTCTAAGATAGAATATAGGGCCAGACATGATGGCTTACGCCTGTAATCCCAACACTTTGGGAGGTCGAGGCAGGCGAATCATGAGGTAAGGAGATCGAAACTATCCTGGCCAAAATGGTGAAACCCCATCTCTAATAAAAATACAAAAATTAGCTGGGTGTGGTGGCACATGCCTGTAATCCCAGTTACTTGGGAGGCTGAGGCCGGAGAATCGCTTGAACCCGGGAGGCGGAGGTTGCAGTGAACCAAGATCGCACCACTGCATTCCAGCCTGGTGACATAACAAGACTCCATCTCAAAAAAAAAAAAAAAAAAAATTATATGTGTGTATATATATATATATAGAGAGAGAGAGAGAGAGGGAGAAGGAGAGAATGACTGTTTATTCCAAAATGAGAAAAAAGTATAGATGTGTTTAAAAAAAAAAAAAAAAACAAGAAAGAGAAGAAGAAGAAGGAGGAGGAGGAGGAGGAGGAGAAGAAGATTGTATAATAGGTGTGAAGGAAAGGAATTTTCTGTGTACTCCAGCTGCTAAGATTGAATGGATTTACTTACAAGTTTTTAAAACATACTGACCCTTAATTTCAGAAGTCTACTGAAGCAAAACTAGAATAACACAGTTTTCTTGGATTATTGGTCTGCTCTTATTAGTAAACTGTAACAAGGTGTTCTTCATCTTTTAAGTAGGCTGCCTAGGACACAAAATTTTTTTTCTTCTATGTAAATAATTTTCCTATGATTTATGTTCATTTAATTGGGTCTTTTATTACTTAGGAAAACTAAGTCATCTCAAAATCAAAGGAGTTACATTTTGCTTAAAACAATGTAAACTTCTTTATTTGCCTTTGCCTTTGGAATTTTTTTTTGTCATTTTGGTTAAATAACTCTCTCTGTCCATATGTATACACACACACACACACATATATATATATAGAGAGAGAGAGATAGATAGATAGATAGTTTCATAGTAATCTTTGATCTGTTATTCAAACCTTTTAATATTTTTGACAAACTTCCTAAAATCAAATCTAAACGAAGTCTTTTCAATCTCAAACTAATTTTAGGATTTTCCAGAGGGTCTGGGGGAGGGCAGAAAAATATATATATATATATATATATGAAGGTTCTCCTTATAAAAAGAGAGATATTAAAATGTTTCATATTCTAAGTTACAAGGGAAACACTGTAAAATAAAAAGTGATATTTAACCTTCTTTATATTTGTTAGTCATTTCAAGTATTTTGTCATTTAAAGATAGTTTTACATTCATGCTTTCCTGAAAGCTTTTGCAAAGTACAGATTTATGATCATTTTAAGGTCATGCCATTAGACTGGGTAAGAATTTCCAAAACTCTAATGAAGAATCTGATGTGTTCATGAAACTGTTACCAGAAAAAGTGGTCTAGATTCAGATACCCAGACAGGGTTCTTGGATCTTGTGCAAGAAGGAATTCATGGAGTCTCAAAGTTCAGTGAAAGAAGCAAGTTTATTCAAAGTTACTCCATTGCAGAGTTCAATGTCTTCAGGAAGCAAGTGGAGGAGCGCACCATATTTGTTTTAAGTTTTTGTGTATAGAGGTCTTTGCTATGCAAAGACTAAACTAAGCTGTACTTATGTACAGGTGAGCAGACAAAATGACAAAATTTATTATTCTATTGAGTTAAAGAAAACTACCCTTGACACTTTAATGTGTGAGTGCATCAAAGCATAAGTGTTACTTTCTTGAAAGCATATATTTTTATGGGTATTGGGACATCTGGACTGTCTACTGTTGTCAGAGTGTGTCCTTATAGGTTTAGGCTGTTTCCTCAACTATAAACATCTCAGGACCATGGGTTGTGACTGACAAGGAAAGTGCCTTGCTTGTTTAAAATGGAGTTGATTTTAAAATGGTGTTACTCTCCTGGGCTTCTGCTTCTGTAACAAAACTACTAACCCAAGATCAAGCCAACAGTGATTAATTACATGGAACTGAACGAACTGAAATACAATTATTATGATTTTTGTTTTGGAAAACTCATAGTTCTTCAATGTCTTGTTTTCAGATCTAATGGATGACTTTGTTCTTTTCTCTTAAGCTATCTATAGCTTACAGCTATTTGGTAAAGTATGCCATTGTAAACAAAAATGAAACACTTATTTCTTTCTTCCTATCTAATCCTCTGAAATTCAGAAACTCTTATTAAATATTCATATTTTTATGGCAATGTCGTTATTTGCATAAGTTCAATAAGAATCTGTTATCCTTGTAACTGGACATAATTGGAAACATTGGTTACATTAGTAAGGCTTTCACTGGAATGTCCAGTTTTAAGGAACTAAGCTTGACTTTATTGAGTCGGTGCTTTCAATAGCCTCTTGGGAAAAACCAAACAAACAAACAAGAAAAACAACCTGATAGCAGGCTTACAGGATTTCTGACCTTACAGATGAGTAAAACAGGTTGCTTGCTGGCAGGCCCAGGAACCTTCCAAATACTGGAAATGTTGAGAAGAGAGGAATTCATTGAAATCTACAGGTATTGTGGATGACATCTGATGACAAGCTCCTCTGCTTAACTTCCTAGCCTCAGAGGCTTTTAAATACCTAATCTGAAATTCCTTATGAAAAGTTTTACCAAAGCAAAGTGAAAAAAGAGCCTATGTGGTCAATTACTAATCTTGCCACTTTTAGGTAAGTAATCAGGTCAAGTTTAATGAGACTATAAGTAAATTAGTCTTACTGTAATTATATTTGACATAAGCTGTGTGACTGAGGAGAAAACAATGTTTCCATGAAAAACTATAGGAAACACATATGGATAATAAAATCTAGTCCTGTTCACTGTAAAGTTTTGTTATCTACTTATAAATAGGACTGGATCTTTAATTATTAATAGTTTTCTCCAATATCTGGTTACAACTCCAGAAATAAATGTTCTTAAATTGTCTCCCTTCTGATTTGGAATTATTGAGAACAAAAACTACCTTTTTTCCTGAGGACTTGCAGGCTGATGCTGGAGGATTTCATACAAACTTAAGGGAAATCTTCACAACATATCACGTATACACAACCTTCATTCCTGTTGGCATCTGGGCGACTCAGAAAGTTCACTGGAACACCCAGTGACATAACCAAAGATATTCAAACTATAAATCAGGAAAATCTATGAAATTGCTACCGTTATCTTCACTCCACCATCTTAAAATTATTCAGTCTAAACATCTAGAAATCTTAATTGACTTCTCTGTCCTTAACTTGATACAACCATTAACCTTTGTTTTCCTCTTATTGCCATAAACATACCTCCTATTAAATGACTGATTGCTCGCTTCATTTGGGTGGTTGACTACTCCCATCTATACCACTGCCACCCAAAATGAGATACAATTGTTTAACTGGATAGAACTGTTCCCAGGGCTGAGAGACTAGTTCAACGGGATGTGGGGCAATCTACCAACTCGGCTTCTGAATTGGGAAGCTTCTTGGGGAGGTTTCAGGTGGATGAATGGTGGGGCTCATGATATGATACCCCATAATATGACAACATAGCATATTTAGTATTTTTAGCTGCAGTCATTTGAGTAATGGTAGGTGATAGAAGGATTCTCTGACTGTCTTCCCTGAGGCAGGTCATAAGACTTTCACGTGAGAGGTGCCCACCCTGTCATGGAGGAAAGGAACCTCCTGTCTCCAAAGATGGAGGAACTTCAAGAATAATCTGAAGGCATAGGCTTTGCTGAAGGGTAAGGTTCCCCCAGTGAACTGGGAGAAAAAAACCTTAGCTTTTTCCACGACTTTTCACTCCTTATCAAACTTAGTGTAAAAACACTCAGATTTAATCATCTATTTAGGTCTTAATCTGTTTATTAAAGCTTTCACATCATGTGACTTTTATATTAAATAAATGTTTACGCTCTCCTCTTGTTAATCTTTCTTTTGTTTCAGAGACCTAGTAGAGAACCTAATGGGTTAAAAGGAAAATAATTTTTCCCCTACACCTTCTAAGCTAAACATAATTAGAAATAGATTTCTCCACTCCTGTGCAAGAAAAAAAAAATCTAAACATTAAAAATAGACAATCTTGCTTCCATTTCTGAAATGATCCAAATTTTATTAAGCTATAATTACGTGGTCTGGTTAAGGTGAAAAAAAATTATCTTTAAGATAGTGTATTCAGCAACAGAAAACTATTTTTTATTAAAATAACATTTCTTTTTGCAATTGATGGGGTGATGTACATGATTTTAACACAGTGAGAATCTCCTTCAAAATATTTAAATGTTATACATCATGCTAGCTCCTCCAGAAAAAAAAAAAAAAATCATTAATCTGGCTGCTAATGAAAACCTCTGAGCTATTCTAAAATTAGACAGCAGTATTATGCTTGCACTTCACTGGATATTATTTAAGTAAATAAGAAAAACATTGTTTAGCAAATTTGAAGGAAATTAGTCAGTAAAGAATATTCCCTTATTGAGTCACACTATAAAGACTGTTGTTACAATTCCATCTTAAATACAACTGCTTTACACCAAATCAGCAAGATCTGCCAGGTTGATACATCTTTTTCTCACTTTTCAATGTCTTTTCATTAATCCCAACACTTTTTTTTTTTGAGACGGGGTCTCGCTCTGTCACCCAGGCTGGAGTGCAGTGGCCAGATCTCAGCTCACTGCAAGCTCCGCCTCCCGAGTTCACGCCATTCTCCTGCCTCAGCCTCCCAAGTAGCTGAGACTACAGGTGCCCACCACCACGCCTGGCTAAGTTTTTTGTCTTTTTTGGTAGAGAAGGGGTTTCACCGTGTTAGCCAGGATGGTCTCGATCTCCTGACCTCGTGATCCGCCCGTCTTGGCCTCCCCAAGTGCTGGGATTACAGGCTTGAGCCACTGCGCCCGGCCCCAACACTTTTATTTAATTAAAGCTTGACTATCAACAAATGAGCCTGAAAAGTAGTTTTTAAAGACAGACATTAATGGTTTGCATGCTAACAAAGAGCAAAGCTTGAATAGTTTCATATGTGCATTCCCAAAGAATATGCATTTATAGACATTGTAGTGAATCAAAATTAAACTGATATTTTTATTAAAATCTCTTTAAAGAGACAAGAGCTGCCCTTGGCCACTAGGTATAAAGTGTTTTACCATATTATCTTTTAAAGGAATTGCTTTCAGAACACAATTTATTTTAGCTGTAATGTACACCACAAGAAACATAAAATATTGTCATAACAAAAACATTTCATTGAGGAATTGATGCCCTCAGGCAACACAGAGAATGTTACCATCAGGTTTTGTAATATAATAAATATTTGGTATGTCTTAAAGGATCCACTATTAAAGTGTTTTTATGAACAATGATATTAGCTCTTAATACTCATGCTTATTTGTGTTTTTGATTAATCACTTATTAATTCTAATAACTAAAGGTCATAGAGACTGTTAACATCTAAGAAAAAATTAAATATTAGAGAATTTTCTTGAATAATGCAATGTTTGAATAACCGGACTTGTTTTAATTAGCATTTTCCACTGTATATTTATTTATAACCAGACAAGGGAATAATTCACATGCAAACTATCGAACCATTTTTCCGCAAAGTTTAGATAAATAGAGAACACCTTAAATAACCAGAAGTGGACAAATATGATAGCTAGATTTATGATAAGGACCATATTTTACCCTGGAAATACAGGTTAAAATCATAATATGCACCTCCCTTATGTAACATAACTATGTTACGCTATTTTCCCATATGCCATCCAAGCAAAGATCTTCTAATGTCATTGAAAATATTAGATCAGAGATATAGAAGGATCCTGGAATCCATTTTAATGCAAATGGGCAAGTACTAAATATGTTTTAATGATTATCAGAGTTTGCACAATTCCAAGATTGAATGCACCTTCACTGCATATAATGTGTGTGCGTGTGTGTGTAAATATCCTTTTAGCTGAAGTCCTACGAAAAACATGACTTCAGTTAGAAATTGACATTATTAATAGATATTTTCAAAGTTTAAAGGCAATATCATAAGTAACAACAAAAGATATCTAACTCATCTATAGTCTAACATTTAACTGTTCATATCTAAATTCTAATATTAATGAGCATCTCTTGATCAAAGCAAATCATGTCATAGGACTTATTTTCCAAAAGGAGGACCTCATATGTAACAAGACCAAGCCAAAAACAAAAATAAAAGTTTAATCTGGTGTTATGTTCGCAAGTTTTCATAACTGGAATCTTACTGAAAGTAAACAATTCTGGTTTAACCTACCTTTTTAGCATTTTTGCCATTAATTAATGGATACATTATAGTTAAATTTTACTTTTTGCTTTCTAACTTGAGATGCATATTTGATAATATGTATTTGAGGTAACAACAGAAAATAATATTATCCAAGACTGATCCATAATAACAATAATTAATATTTTCTTAAAAAGAACATTAAATAATAGGCTATATAACTATGGTGAAATGCCTATTCCTAACACAAGAACAAAATTGCCATAGTAATTTACTTTTACAAAGATTTGTAATTTTTTATAGCTAATACTCTTAATATTAACAAACCTAAAAAAGTGGAGTGATTTGGATGTTCAAGTACAGGATAAATATAAACATTGATGATTTTAGGAAACACAGTAACTTGATATCCAATCTTTTTTATTGAACATCCAATTAAACATCCAGGTTTTTGTTTTTTTGTTTTTGTTTTTGTTTTTGTTTTTTGTTTGTTTGTTTGTTTTTGAGACGGAGTCTCGTTCTGTCGCCCAGACTGGAGTGCAGTGGCGTGATCTCCGCTCACTGCAAGCTCCTTCTTCCGGGTTCACGCCATTCTCCTGCTTCAGCCTCCCGAGTAGCTGGGATTACAGGTGCCCGCCACCACGCCCAGCTAATTTTTTGTATTTTTAGTAGAGACTGGGTTTCACCATGTTAGCCAGTATGGTCTCAATCTCCTGACCTCGTGATCCGCCCACTTCGGCCTTCCAAAGTGCTGGGATTACAGGCATAAGCCACTGCGCCTGGCCTAAACATGCAGTTTTTAAAAGTGTGTGAACACACTTATCTATAGAGTTTAACAGAAAAAACTATTTTAAAAATAACTGAGAACACACAGAAAACCATTTTAAACATGCTGTTAAAATTCAAAACTACATAGAAAGACCTTGATTTAAAAACAAAATTTTTAGAAATTTGAATAATAAAATGCTCTATTAAAGTTTACAAAAGAAGGTGCATTACATTTCTTTAAAAGCAAATAAAAGGTAATAACTATTCATAAAATGCAAATTATTTATTTTTTTTCTTTTTACAAATTTTCTTATTTTTAATTTTTGTGGGTACATAGTAGGTGTATATATTTGTGGTGCACATAAGGTGTTTTGATATAAGCATGCAATTTGAAATAATCACATCATGGAGAATGGGGTTTCCATCCTTTCAAGCATTTACCTTTTGCATTAAAACAATCCGATTACACTCTTTTAATTATTTTTAAATGTACAATTAAGTTATTATAGTCACCCTGTTGTGCAATCTGTTAATGGACACTTAGGCTGTTTCCAAATCTTAGCTGTGGTGAATAATGTTGCAATAAACATGAGAATTCAGATAGCTCTTTGACATATTAATTTCCTTTCTTTTGGGCATGTGCCCAGCAGTGGGACTGCTAGATTACATGGTAGCTCTATTTTTAGCTTTGTGAGGAACCTCCAAACTCTTCTCCATAGTGGTTGTACTAATTTACATTCCCACCAACAGTATACGAGGGTTTCCTTTCACCGCATCCTCACCAGCATTTATTATTGCCTAATGGATATAAGCCATTTTAACTGGTGTAAAATGATATCTCACTGCAGTTTTGCTTTGCATTTCCCTGAAGATTAATGATTTTGAGCACATTTTCATATGTCTGCTTGCCATTTATATATTTTCTTTTGAGAAATGTCTATTTAAATCTTTTGCTGATTTTTTGATTGGATGAATTGATTTTTCATATAGAGTTGTTTGAGCTCCTTATTAATCCCTTATCTGATGGTTAATTTGCATATATTTTCTCCCATTCTGTGGGTTGTCTCCACCTTTTTGGTTGTTTCTTTTGCTGTGCAGAATCTTTTTAACTTAATGTGATTCCATTGGTTCATTTTTGCTTTGGTTGTTTGAGCTTGTGGGGTATTACTCAAGAAATTTTTGCCCAGACTAGTGCCCTGGAGATTTTCCCTCAATGTATTCACATAGTAGTTTTATAGTTTGAGGTCTTAGATTGAAGTCTTTAACCCATTTTGATTTGACTTTTATATGTGGTAAGAGATAGGGGTCTAGTTTCATTCTTCGCATATGGATATCTAGTTTTCTCAGCACCATTTATTGAAGAGACTGTCTTTTCCCCAGCACATATTCTTGGCATCTTTGTCAGAAATGAATTCATTTTAAGTGTGTGGGTTTGTTTCTGGGTTCTCTATTCTATTCCATTCGTCTATGTGTCTGTTTTTATGCCAGTACCATGTTGTTTTGGTTATTATAGCCCTCTACTATAATTTGAAGTCAAGAATGTGATTCCTCCAGTTCTGTTCTTCTTGCTTAGGATGACTGTGGCTATTCTGGGTCTTTTGTGGTTGCATATAAATTTGAGGATTGTTTTTTCTATTTCTGTGAAGAATGTCATGGATATTCTGATAAGGATTGCATTGAATCTGTAGATTGCTTTCTGTAGTATGGACTTTTTAACAATACTGATTCTTCAATCCATGAACATAGAATATTTTTCAATTTTTTGGTGTCCTCTTCAATTTCTTTCATCAGTGTTTTGTAGTTTTAATTATAGAGATCTTTCACTAGTTTTGTTTAGCTAATTCCTAGGTATTCAATTTTATTTGTGGCTATTGTAAATGGGATTTCTTTTTCTCTTTTTCAGATTGCTCACTGTTGGCATATAGAAATGCTACTGATTTTTGTATGTTGATTTTGTAACTTGCAACTTTACTGAATTTACCAGTTCAAATAGCTTTTTTTTTTTCTGCAGCCTTCATGTTTTTCCAAATATAAGATCATGTTATCTGCAAACAAGGATAATTTCACTTCCATTCCAATTTAGATGCTCTTTATTTCTCTCTTTTGTCTGATTGTTCCAGCTAGGATTTCCTGTACTATGTTGAATAACAGTGGTAAAATTAGCATTTTGGTGGGTTCCAGATCTTAGGGGAAAGGCTTTCAATTTTTTCCCATTCAGTATGATACTAGCTGTGGGTCAGCTATATATGGCTTTTATTATGTTCAAGTATGTTACTCATATCTGCAGTTGTTTTTAGAGTTTTTATCATGAAGGGATGTTGAATTTTACCAAATGTTTTTTCAGCATTACTTGAAATAATCATATGGTTTTTATCCTTCATTCTGTTTATATAATGTATCGTATTGATTGATTTGTATATGTTGAATCATCCTTGC
Organism: Theropithecus gelada; assembly: GCF_003255815.1. NCBI lineage: Eukaryota > Metazoa > Chordata > Mammalia > Primates > Cercopithecidae > Theropithecus > Theropithecus gelada. The sequence goes on from NC_037673.1 coordinate 159,526,713, forward strand.
ATCCCAAGGAGAAAGGTCATGATGAGTGTTCTTTTTAATGTATTGTTTAATTTGATTTTGCTGAGGATTTTTGCATCAATATTCATCAGAAATATTGGCCTGTAGTATTTTTTTTTTTGATATGACTTTTTCTTGTTTGGGTATCAGAATAATTCAGGTCTCATAAAATGAGTTTAGAAGTATTCCTTTCTCCTCTATTTTTTGGGAAAGTTTGAGTAGGATTGATAATAGTTCTTCTTTAAATGTTTGGTAGAATTCAGCAGGGAAGCCATCAGGTCCTAAGCTTTCCTTTACTGGGAGAATTTCATTATGGCTTAAATGTAGTTACTTGTTATTGGTCTGTGCAGGTTTTGAATTTCTTCCTGGTTCGATCTTGGTAGGTTGTATGTATCTAGGAATTGTCCATTTCTTCTAGATTATATTGGCATATAGTTGCTCACAGTAGCCACTAATGATCCTTTGAATTTCTGCAGTATCAGTTGCAATGTCTCCTTTTTCATTTCTGATTTTATTTATTTGGATCTTCTCCCTTTTTTCCTCAGTTGGTCTGGTTAAAGTTTTGTCAATTTTGTTTAACTTTAAAAAAAAATTATTTCACCAATCTTTTAAATTGTTTTATCAATTTTAAATTTCTTTACTTCTGCCCTGATCTTTATTATTTCTTTTCTTTTACTAGTTTGGGGGCTGGTTTGCTCTTGCTTTTTTAGTTCTTTAAGATGCATAATTAGATTCTTTATTTGAAGTTTTTCATCTCTTTTGATGTAGGCACTTATAGGTATAAACTTTCTTCTTAGTATTGCTTTTGCTATATACAAATGCAAAATTTTTTAAAATTTAATTGTTAAGAAAGAAGTATATGATTAGCTATATTCACTATATATAACATAAGGATTAACTAGTCTATTTGCTGAATTGTGTGTAGCAGTATCTATCAAATATGAGGTGAATTGCCTTTGACTCAAATTTAATTTTAGTGTTTATTGTAGAGAAATCATCTATTAATACTAATGCAAAATATATTCATTAGAATTATTTTTGCAGAATTATAATAATGTCAGCAAATGGAACTAATCTAAATGTCCATCAATAAGATATTTTTTATAAATTATAAAGATCTATGCAATGAAATATTATGAAGGTGTTGAAAAGAATGTGTATTTACACTCATTGGAAAGAATATATTACTATGGCATATAGTTAACTAAAAAAAAAGAATTTTAAAATGGTTATGTAATTGAAACTTCTTATTTACACTATGATGGAGTAATGAGAAATGACTCACTCATTCATTACAAAAGAATCTAGAAAATTGGATAAAAAACCTGACCCTCGAGAGAAGGACATACCTCAATATAATAAAAGCCATCTATGACAAATCCACAGTCAACATATTACTGGATGGGGAAAAGTTGAAAGCTCCCTCTGAGAACTGGAACAAGATATGGATGCCCATTCTCACCACTACTCTTCAACACAGTATTGAAAGTCCTAGCCAGAGCAATCAGACAAGCGAAATAAATAAAGGGCATCCAAATCAGTGAAGGGGAAGTCAAACTGTCGCTGTTTGCTGATGCTATGATCGTTTACATAGAAAATCCTTAAGATTCTTACAGAAAGCTCCTAGAACTGATCAAAGAATTCAGCAAAGTTTCCAGATACAAAATTAATGTACACAAATCAGTAGCTTTTCTACACACCATCAGCAACCAAGCTGAGAATCAAATCAAGAACTCAATCCCTTTTACAATAGCTGCAAAAAAAATAAAATGCTTAGAAATATACCTAACTGAAGAGGTTAAAGACTTCCACAAGGAAAGTTACAAAACACTGCTGAAAGAAATTGTAGATGACACAAATAAATGGAAACACATCCTTTGCTCATGGATGGGTAGAATCAATATTGTGAAAATGACCATACTGCCAAAAGCAATCTATAAATTCAATGCAATTCCTGTCAAAATACCACCATCACTTTTCACATAATTAGAAAAAAACAATTCTAAAATTCATATGGAACCAAAAAAGAGCCCATATAGCCAAAGCAAGACTAAGCAAAAAGAACAAATCTGGAGGCATCACATTACCTGATTTCAAACTATACTATATGGCCATAGTCACCAAAACAGCATGGTACTGGTATAAAAAATAGGCACATAGACCAATGGAACAGAATAAAGAACCCAGAAATAAACCCAAATTCTTAAAGCCAACTGATCTTCAATAAAGCAAACAAAAACATAAAATGGGGAAAGGACACTCTTTTCCAAAATGGTGCTGGGATAATTGGCTAGCCACGTGCAGGAGAATGAAACTGGATCCTCATCTCTTACCTTATACAAAAATCAACTCAAATGGATAAAGGACTTAAATCTAAGACCTAAAACTATAAAAATTTTGGAAGATAACATTGGAAAAATCCTTCTAGACATTGCATGAAATCCTTAGGCAAGAATTTCATGATCAAGACCCAAAAACAAATGCAGTGAAAACAAAGATAAATTGTTGGGACTTAGTTAAACTAAAGAGCTTTTGCATGGCAAAAGGAATAGTCAACAGGATAAAAAGACAACCCACAGAATGGGCAAAATCTTCAAAAATCTGTACATCTGAAAAAGGACTAATATTCAGAATCTACAATGAACTCAAGCAAATCAAAAAGAACAAAACAAAAATCCCATCAAAAAGTGGGCTAAGGACATGAATAGATAATTCTCAAAAGAAGATATACAAATGGCCAACAAACATATGAAAAAAATGCTCAACATCACTAATAATCAGGGAAATGCAAATCAAAACCACAATGTGATACCATCTTACTCCTGCAAGAATGGCCATAATCAAAAAATCTACTACACTGCTGGTGGGAATGAAAACTAGTACAATCACTATGGAAAACAGTGTGGTGATTCCTTAAAGAACTAAAAGTAGAACTACTATTTGATCCAGCAATCCCACTACTGGGTATCTACCCAGAGGAAAAGAAGTTTTTATACAAAAAAGATACTTACACATGCATGTTTACAGCAGCACAATTCACAATTGCAAAATCATGGAACCAACCCAAATGCCCATCAATCAATGAGCGGATAAAGAAACTGTTTTTTATATATATATACACACACACACACACACACACACACATATATATATGATGGAATACTACTCAGCCATAAAAAGGAATGAGTTAATGACATTCACAGGGACCTGGATGAGATTGGAGACTATTATTCTAAGTGAAGTAACTCTGGAACAGAAAACCAAACATCATATGTTCTCACTCATAAGTGGGAGGTAAGCTATGAGGATGCAAAGGCCTAAGAATGACACAATAGACTTTGGGGGCTCAAGGGGAAAGGGCAGGAAGGGAGTGAGGGATAAAAGACTACAACTACTATGCATTATACATTGCTCACAAATCACCACTAAAGAACTTGCTAATGTAAGTTTATCCCTTCGCCTTCGACCATAAAACACAGCCGCCCCCAAAGGGGCCATTTCAGAAGCCTACCTTCAGAGGCCATTCTCTTTCTCAGGGATGTTCCTTGCTGAGAAAAAGAATTCAGTGATATTTCTCCTATTTGCTTTTGAAAGAAGAGAAATATGGCTCTGTTCCACCCGCTCACCAGCAGTCAGAGTTTAAGGTTATCTCTCTTGTTCCCTGAACATTGTTGTTATCCTGTTCTTTTTTCAAGGTGCCCAGATTTCATATTGTTCAAACACACATGCTCTACAAACAATTTGTGCAGTTAACGCAATCATCACAGGGTCCTGAGGCAACATACATCCTCCTCAGCTTAGGAAGATGATGGGATTAAGAGATTAAAGTAAAGACAGGCATAGGAAATCACAAGGGTATTGATTGGGGAAGTGATAAGTGTCCATGAAATCTTCACAATTTATGTTCAGAGATTGCAGTAAAGATAGGCATAAGAAATTACAAAAGTATTAATTTGGGAAAATAATAAATGTCCATGAAATCTTCACAAGTTATGTTCTTCTGCCATGGCTTCAGCTGGTCCCTCCATTCGGGGTCCCTGACTTCCCGCAACACATAAATACATCTTTATTGTATGATTCTCCTCCTGTATTATTTACTCCTTGAGGTCGAAGACCTCATAGCCTTATTTCACTAATATATTCCCAACACCCAGTACCTGGCACAAGGTAGGAAAGCAGTTATTAAACAAACTGAAGGACTAAATAAATGAGCCAATGAATGAATTAATGATAGCATGAAAGATTATTCAACAAAATGTTTTATGGATATAATCAGCTGATAGATCATGGATAATAACATTCTTCTATGTACATTTTTCTACTTATGCTTAATATCACTTGAAATATCTCTATATGCATATTCTTTAGGATAAAAGAATATTTGTAATGTTTTGTTTATATATTGAGGGCTCAAAACAACTCAAGAGCAACATTAGGATAATATTACTTCAAGGAAGCTTGTAAAGGAAGTATTGGGCAAGGAAATCCTACTGAAAAATTATCTTAAATGTTCACTGCAGTGAGAATCAAAGCTTTAGATACCAGAAAAATGAAGAGTATAAATAATTAACTATTAGGAAAACAAATATATTTGTCTTTTTTTTTTTTTTTTTTTGAAATGGCATTTTGCTCTTGTCACCCAGGCTGGAGTGCAATGGCATGATCTTGGCCCACTGCAACATTTACCTCCCGGGTTCAAGTGATTCTCCTGCCTCAGCCTACCAAGTAGCTGGGATTACAGGCACCTGCCACCACACCCAGCTAATTTTTGTATTTTTAGTAGAGATGGGGTTTCAATATGTTGGCCACCCTGGTCTCGAACTCCTGACCTCTGGCAATCCACTGGCCTCAGCCTCCCGAATTGTTGGGATTACAGGCATGAGCCACCATGTCTGGAGAGATATTTGTCTTTTTAATAAACATATCAAAATGAGAGGTCAAGCTAGTCTTACCCAAAGTTCTTCACATTCTTCAAATGTACAGGAAGGGGCGCTTCCTGAACATGCTACATACAACCAGTAAATACCTCCCCAAAAAAGTAGCTCTTCTCCTCCTACCTCTTTACATTCTTTAAATGTAAAGAACCCAAACCTTAGCATCATGCAATGTACCCTTGTAATAAGCCTGCACATATAACCCTTGAATTTAAAATAAAAGTTGAAGTGGATAAATCCACATAAAGAACAAACTTTTTATGGACTTAATTGCCTGAACCTAAATTTCATTCAGAATTCAGAGTTCTGCACATGATACAATAAAGAACATTCAGATGTGATTTCCCTTGCAAAGTATATACAGAGATCCCAAATAGTAAGTTATAGCTCTTCTTCAAATGATGCTCACTAATTTACACACAAAGACATTCTGCATGTTTGTGCTATTCTATAATCTTACTCACAAGGGAGATTTCCATTTGGAAAAAGAAGTAAATTATGAAAATTTTTCCTCAATGTTAGTATATGTAATTTCTATGGTAAATATAAAAATTACAGGATACGTAGTTATGATTCCCATTCAATTTATTCAATAATTAAGTGTTGAGTGAGTCTTACATGCTAACAATTATGCTAGATCATGAACTGTCTGAGTATGAAAATAAATGTTAACAGGTTTCTAGCCAGGTTTCTAGCCTTCAAAGACCCATGGCCTTTTTCCTATTAACAAAACAACCATTTGACTTGAAGTTATGTAACGTAGGAGTAAAACCACAGAAAAGCACAAGCTTTGACAACAAACCAAGTAGATCAAAATTCTAACTCACTCTTTTTCTTTTTCATTCTTTTTTTTTTTAGAGACAGGTTTCACCCTGTTGCCCAGGTTGGAGTACAGTGATTTGATCATAGCTCCTTGCAGCCTCAACCTCCTGGGCTCAAACAACCCTTCCACTTCAGCCTCTTGAGTAGTTAGAATTACAGATGCACACCATGATGCCCACCTAAGTTTTTAATATTTGAAACTTTTTGTAGATGGAGTCTTATTATGTTCCCCAGGTTGCTCTCGAACTCCTGGCCTCAAGCAATCCTCTTGCCTAGGCTTGCCAAAGTGCTGGGATTACAGGTGTGAGCCACCACACCCAGTCCTAACTCACTCTTTTAATACATATATGCTATTCCATTGTATGGATGTAGCAGTATTTATCCAACCAGTCCCCTATCGATATAGTATGCATTCAGTGTTTTCTGTAATTAGGTGACATAAGACAGTGCTGCAACAAACACCCCTGCACACAGAGCCGTATGTTCTGATGTGTTTATTTACACAGAAATTAAAAGCAATAGCCTCCAGATTGCTGCAATCGTCTAACTAGTGTGCCTGCTCTGTCCTTGCTCTTTTATCATGTACATAAAAATTGTAACTTAGACCATGTCAGTCTTCTGCCCCAATCCATCAGTGGTCTGTCAGTTCTCTTAGAGCAAAAGACAAAGTCCTTCGATGACCTGTGTCTCTTTGTGAATTGCTCATCTTCATCCTCGGTATCATTTTGACCCCATCTCCTACCACTCCCCACCACAGTTCCTTCACTCCAGACACACTGGCCTCAGCACTATTCCCTGAATCCTACACAATGCAAGCCTTCACCTTGGAATTTCTTGCATTTGCTTGTTCCCTCTACTTGGAGCTCTCTTTGCGTAGGTCTCTGCACGCCCCACTCTCTCGCATTCTTCAGGTCTCCTCCACTCAAGTGTTACTTTCTTAGCGGCGCCCTTCCAGAACATGCTAAATGCTAAATAAAACCAGTAACATACCTCCCCAAAAGAAGTAGCTCTTCTCCTCCTACCTCACCTTATTTTGTTCAAAGCGTTAATTACATTTGACATACTTTGGATTTACTTGTTTATTTGTTTATTTTCTGTTTCCAGTCCTACTCCAAATAAGAGTACCACCCACAGGGGTAAGGACTTACTTTTTCCACTGCCATATCCCCAGTAACTAAAATTGTGCCTGGCACATAGTAAATGCTCACTTGATTTTTATTAAATGAATTGATAAAGGAATACGAGAGACTCAAAGCTAGGATAGATGCTGCCAGATTAATTTCCCCAAAATGTTGCTGCAATCAATATTTTTCTGCAAGATGTAAGAATGATTGTAACTACTTTCCCACGCTTTTACCAACTCTAGACATTATCATTCTTTTTGTTATTTGTGTATGTACTTTTTGTCTAAGGGATAGTTGCACCTTTTATCAAGTAAATGTGAAATTCTAATGTGTATCCAAACACGCATATTTAATTTACTTCAGTATGTTCCTAAGTGACAGACTGTACAGAATGCAAACAGAAACAATGCAGATAACTAAAGTTTCGCGCTAGTATTTTCAATAGTTCATGTCCACAGATTTTTAGCTCCAACAATTAAAATGCAAATCAAATACCTCTTCAAGGAGACCTGTCTAAGGCAGCAGTCTCTCAGTTTCAAGGAAGCATCTTTCAGCCAGCACCGTCCTTCTGTGAAATAAGCAGCTTCTTTGGCAAGTCTGAAAGAAAGAATGGGGAAAATGAGAGGATCACTCAATATAACTACCCTCCTGGAGTTCTTTCAAGAATATGCTTCCATGACAGATAAAGGGAATTCAGAGGCTAAGAGGCACTCTGTTAAGATTTACAGGCGGCTTTGGCACAGATCCAGATGCAAGATAAATAACAAATGTGAACAGGAAAAGAAGGATGTGACAGAGTGAGAATATCCTTCATATGACATGAAAGGCAGTGATTCTGGGGATGCAAACTCAGCCTGTTGAATAGTCCTTGAAAATGGCATTTTAAAAGAACATCAAGCAATTGGAAGACCTATGGGGAAATTGACAGGATCCAGAACTAGACAGTCGTGTTGAAGTATTGTAAGGCATGGATTTGCTTTAAAAATGTCTCAGTGTTAAAACATAATTGCCATTTGTAGTGTAGAAATTACAAAGTCCGGTCATTTTTTGGATAGTTCTGAGTTAATAAAATGATAGCATAAACCAAAATTAACACTAAATTCGGTCATTTTTCACTTTCAAGTTATTCTTTTCTCTCATATTTAATAGGGTTTTGGGAAGGAAGACAGGTACCTTTCCAAATTGCAAACTACAGATGTCCTACAAAACCCCAAAATATTCAGGCCTACTTCAGAAATTAGCCAAATCCCACATTTTGGAGATAAAACTTAAGTTGGAGGTAGAGCCAATAAAAAGATAAAATACTGCCAGACTACAGAAGACTCAGATGATTTCAATGATGTTGCCAACAGATGGCAAATGCAGGGCAGTGGAAGATAATGCCAAAATAATTACCTCTCAAGCCAGAAGCCAAACTAGGGAGTATGTTCTGAGAAATAATTATTCTACTCACTGCTCAGGAAAAGGACACGCACACACACAAATATTAGGAGGAAAATAATCAAATCTGTAGAAATAAAGGAATAGTACTTAGATTAAATTATTCTATCAAAGGAAATGGAAAAGGAGAAAGAATAATTTAGATATGCCTCTTAAGAATAACATTATATGAAAGTAATTCAATAATAATAATGTTTGCCTTTTTAAAGCCATATGTGCTAGGCCTTGTGTCAAATGCTTTTATAAGTATTTTCTCATTCAACTCAGGATAATGCTGTGAGCTTGATTTTATTATTACTCAGGTTTTACAGGGGGATAAAGAAGTTAAGTTCTCTTTCCAAGGTCATATAACTTGTAAGTGGTGGAGCCAGGATCCACTGCTAGACATATTGATGACAGAGACTCCACTCTCGGATATTTCACTGCATAAGGTCACATTTTACAGGTAAACACCTAAGAAGCAGCTTAACTTTCTATCTGAAGGCAACCCAACTATGTAAGCCTGGTATATGACAATGTTACTCTGTCCACCTAAGACTCAAAGATTCATTGATACAAACATTTAATTGGCACTTACTGTATCACAAATGTCACACTAGGCACTAGGGAGAAGATAATTTCAGCTCAGGAAGAGTATACTGTGTAGTGGGTGGTATTAGGCCATTCTTGCATTGCTATAAAGAAATACCTGAAACTAGGTAATATACAAGAAAGAGGTTTATGTGGCTCACAGTTCTGCAGGCTGTACAGGAAACATAATGCCAAGCAGCACCTGCTTCTGAGGAGGCCTCAGGAAGCTTTTATTCATGGTAAAAGGCAAGGCAGAAACAGGAACTTCATATGGTGAAAGCAGAAGCAAGAGAGAGAGAGTGTGAGCAGGAGGAGCCACACACTTTTAAATGATGGGCTCTTGCAAAAACTCACTATCATGAAGACAGCATCAAGCCATAAGGGATCTGCCTCCAGGATCCAAACACCTCCCACCAGGCCCCATCTCCAGCATTAGGAATTACAATTCAAGATGAGATTTGGGTGGGGACAAAAATCCAAACTATATCAGTAGAGAATAAGATAGATATGTAAACAAATAATCATAATGCAATGCAAGAAATGGCATGCTAGCAGATACATTCATGGGAAGGTGGGAAGAAAGAAAGGGATGAGAAGTAACTGAAAGAAAGAAAACAGAATATCCAAAGACATTAAGTTGGCATTCACAAAAAAACATTCAAATACGGAATGCAGACCGTGACAAAAGAACATAACTATTAAAAATGCATGAAAAAATGCATGGAATAATTTTGCTGAAGAGTGTGCTCATCTAAGTAACTTTGGAAAGGAGTAAAGACTGTAAGACTAAATGCAAAGGAAACTTAACATAAGCGTTATACTCTCCTTGATAAAGGTGTTTTCCCTGGGGATATAGTTAACAGTTATTTAAAAACTACACATGTATACTGTAATTTTACAATAAAGTAAATGGATGATGGATGATGAGAGTAAGATTTCTCACTATTGGAGCGGTAGATAACAGACAAGCAAAGAGACAAGACAAGAAAAATCCATGTGGTAATGTTTACAGTTGGGAACATCAGTATGAACTCCTGTCTAGCTTAATATAGATGCTGATGGAAATGTTTGGAGATGTGCATGTGTGTGTGTTTATGCACAGCTTAGCATACACATATATATTTTCTTGTTCTGTCAACTATAATTACCTAAAAGAGACGACACACCAGTAGCCACACCTAAAGGTCAGATCTTGGTTTCTAATACCTTTCTCCAATAAAGGAACCAAAGACTGGGGCAGTAAATGTACAAGATGAGTCTGGAGCCTGTTTTACTCAAGAATAAAAAGAAACAAACCCACATTGATAGGTATATGACAAAATAATGGCACATGAGCTAACTGCAAGAGCTCCTAATGGCCAAAGCAGGAACAGTAATAATAAAATTATATTCGATTATAACCTAAAATATAAAATAAATATCCATTAACCCATACTAATATAAACAGCTAATTAAATAAATAGATGAGAGAGAACTAATAAGTTTCTTATGCCGAAGAATTTCAAATCATTTACAAAGATACCCCATTCTCAAGGAGGGGAACATAACTCTATAGTGGAGAAACCTGACAAACACTACTTCAGCCAGATAATCAAAGTTAATATCAACAGTGGTTGCGTATGTTGATTAGTATGTGCCCCTGCTATGACATGATGATAATGACACTTTGCTTCTGTGGTCTCCCTCCCAAATTCACATAACACCAGTGTAATCATAAGCAAATCACAACATAAATCACTACTGAAAAATGTTCTACACAATCAGGTTCTACTAATTTTGGCAAGTTTGGAAGACAGAAGATGGCCGAAGCATATTTATCTTCCTCTGGCAGTGACAAGCAGTCGTTTGACCTTCTCTCCTTGAGTCATTTTCCTTGATGCTCCACATTTTACAAATTTTCTTAACATGAGAAAAAGCAGCAATTTCCTGATCCTTTAAAAATCTACAGCAAATAGAAAACATGTGACAGCCTTTCCTGACCTTCACTCTTGGAGACCATTCAGTGGTTTTCTAAGCACCTAATCCCCTGTATTAAATTCCTTTCTTCTCAAAATAGTTAGGGTGGTATCTGTTTCCTGACTGACCCCACTGATAAACACATAATGTATACATTACAGCACCTAGCTCTCACAGGCACTCAATAACGTTCTACAAAATGTATGAACAGAACTCCTTCAAAATCTTCAAAGTCAACAAAATCAAGCAAAGTCTGAGAAGCTGTCCCAACCAGGAGGAGCCTAAGTAAACAGGGCTATATGAAATGTGATATCATAGATAGGATCCTAGAACAGAAAAAAGACATTAGGCAAAAACTAAGAAAATCTGAGGAAAATGTGAACTTTAGTTGATAATAATGTGTCACTGTTGGCTCACTAATTGTAATAAGTGTATCATGTTGATGTAAGATATTAATAATAGGTAAAATCAGGTGTGGACTATCTGCACAACTTTTGAATAAATCTAAAACTATTTTATATTTAAAAGTGTATTAAAATCAAATATCCATCACAAGAATTAAAAAGAATTCAAATAATGTATAAAAGAAAATTAAATATTTTTATATTTATGAGCTTTCATAAAAAGAAAAATAGCATTCATTGAATATGTACTTCTAAATATTAAGAAATTAAGTACCCTAGAAACTTACATATACATGAGAAAGATGAACACTTACCCTCAATATACAAAAAATTCAAAGAATAGAGAAACTTTTTAGCAAATTCTGAGAGGTAGGACTTCTGGTAGGAAAAAAAAGGCTCAAGCAAAGAGTTGCAGGATGAACTAATCTGACCTTCCTAAAGTGGATAAGATTGGTATTATTGAAGGATGAGATTGTCTCCCTGAATGGCTCTCTCTCTGTCAATTTCTAGCAAGTCTCTTTCTTATTTTTCTCACCAAAACATTAAAAAAGATGAGCCTGAAATGAACTACCAAGGACTGAATTAACTACGGTCAATTTTCACAGTAGTTGAACATAATAGAATCATGGAATCTCAGAGCAGGTCAAATCACCAGGGTCAATCCCTCACTGTGAGGAAACTGAGACCCAGAGAGATAAGGTGTCTTGTTCTACAAAATAGGTATAACTGGTGACTCATTTGACATTAGAGCCAAGTTTTCTTTAACTCTAGGGCCATGCTTTTACCCATGTATGACACCACTGATGGAAAAGAACTGCTACATGTTACTTCTTGCAGCCATTCCTTACTTCCTTACCTTTCTGTCTTTCTCTCTCTCTCCAATGTTTGTCTACCACAACCCATTTTCTAACAGAGCAGATAGAGAGGTTAAAATGCCCTCTACCCTATGCATCCCATACCCTAGATAATGAATAAACTGATATTCCATTCTTAAAGACAAAATGTTGTACTAGTATAAAGCAGCCATGCCCTAAAGTGACAAGTTAATCCTGGAACCAAAGCACACCAGCTCACACCAACATGCCTCACACCATAATAAACTCAGAAACTTCATTAAAGTAATGTTTGCTTATGAAGCTGGAACCAATTAAAAGTAATCAGACAAAAAAAGAGTGATCCATTTCTTCCACTATATTAATTCAATTTGGATGAAAATAAGCTATACCTCGAATTAATCACTTCAATGGGAGCTGGTTAAAATGGCTAGGTTTTCCAGCCTATGACTTTTAAAACTAAAATGAAGAAAAACACAAAAGCAGTTTAACTGCAATAAAAGTACAGCTTTGAACCTCAAAATAATCAGATATTGAGCAGATGCAGCTATTTTTCCAACTTATATTCTAATTAGTTTTCTTTGGTCTAAAACTGATATGCATCCTATAAACTTGCAAATTTAGTAATAATCTGTAAAAATCTTTTTCTTTAAATAGCTTGGGAGTTGTCTGCTGGGACTAAAAATATACGCAACAGATACAGAAATGTTTAAAAGTGAAAATTGTGCCTGTCTGAAATGTACTTAGAAATATGAAAAATCTCTGCTTAAATAAGTTGCCTCAAAATTGCCTCATTTCAAATTTATTAAACTTTCAAAACCTCAAAGACAAAAGAAAAATGTCAGCAGGTGATGGTAAGCAAGCATAAACTTTATATAATTATCATGTTTCACAAACCACAAAAGTTGATTTTCAGAGCAGAAAAAAAAAAATCTTTGCAACCACCTAACCCCAATTTTCACATTTACACAACATATCCACAGTGCTTAAGTAATTTTCTAGAAGGCACACAAGTAGTTGGGATTAGATCCCAAGGGTACTGCCTGTTGGTGCAATGCTTGCCACCTCTTCATAATAACATGCAGCCCCCTCAGTTTCTTGTCTTCATAGATGAGTGGTTGCCATTGCTTATATAATATGAAACCTTCATTCCCTTATTCTCATGTGTGTTTTCTTGGTTTCACTTCACCCTAAAAGTCAAGACTATTTACTTTGGGATCTTTATTTCTTCAAGGAGAAAAATACTTGACTGTTTGCTCTATAGCTTGAAGCAATAGGTCTAAAATATAATACAACCTTTATTATTTTCCTCTCAGAATCGGGTGACAGTAAGTAAAGTATATTTTGCAGACACAGGATAAACAAAAGAGAAGTTATGACAGTGAATGCTAATTAACAAATAATCGTGTTAAGTAGAGTGCCCTCAATGATAACACATTTGGCTTGGTGGTTAATTCCAGGTGCCAGAGTGAGACTTTCTGACTTCAAAGCCTTCTTCTTCCATTGTTCAGCTGTGTGACCATAAGTCACACCCTCACTATTTTTATAGTTCAAAATAGATAGGTAGATAACATAGAGAGAGACAGAGTCATAAAATCAAAGGAAGGAAATTCAGTAAAGTCCCTGGTGTTTCCCACAATGACTGCCTTAATGCTTCTTTTAGAAATACCAAATAACAAATTGTTTCATTATCGTTTATCGCTCTCTGCTTTACCAAACATTTTCGGCTTACCTAGTATGCAAGCCAGGGCTACTAACATGGTTCCTTAATACTTCTAAGTCTCAGGTCTCCTCATCTATAATGCTTACTCACAGAATTTAATGAGACAGTAAATAGTATGCTGTAAGTTGTCTGTTGAGATTTGGAAGCCTTTTCACCCTTTGCTGTACTTTCCCTTTTATAGCAAAGACTAGGAGCTTCAGAGCTGGATTTCCCAGGCTCCTTTGCTGACACTATTCTGGACACAGATTAGGTTCTACCAATTTTGGCGAGTTTGGAAGACAGAAGATGGCCGAAGCATATTTATCTTCCTCTGGCAGTGACAAGCAGTCATTTGACCTTCTCTCCTTGAGTCATCTTCCTTGATGCTCCACATTTTACAAATTTTCTTAACATGAGAAAAAGCAGCAATTTCCTGATCCTTTAAAAATCTACAGCAAATAGAAAACATGTGACAGCCTTTCCTGACCTTCACTCTTGGAGACCATTCAGTGGTTTTCTAAGCACCTAATCCCCTGTATTAAATTCCTTTCTTCTCAAAATAGTTAGGGTGGTATCTGTTTCCTGACTGACCTCACTGATAAACACATAATGTATCCATCGCAGCACCTAGCTCTCATAGGCACTCAATAAAGGATCACTTGAAACAGCAGCAGTAGTAGCAATGGCAGCAGTATTAGTACAGGCAGTAAACTCAGTCTTCACTTTCTCTAACAAAACAAGAATAGAGGACTATCCAAATTAGGGAAAATTCTGGATTATGGCCCTCATAAGAGAAATATACATTAGTATTTAGAATTAGATACAATAATTTAATTCAGCTATCATGCTATTTTGTAGAACTATGTTTGGATTTGCAAGTATTGTTTGTGCATTTTATGTTCATGTGATTTGGAGAAATGATTTTTAAACAAAAAACCCCAGCATATCTGGGTTCAAATCTCACTCAGCTACTTACTAACTGTGATTTTGCACAAGTCAACTTTCTATGCATTGTTTTCCAACACAAAATAAAATAGCTGAAATAAATGCTCATAGAGGGTCTGTTCAGCTGTTTAATGCTGTGCTTTTAGAACTAAGTATGTGAAGGCTTTTAAGGTCCTTGAAAACTAATGCCGGAAGTGATTTAAATATTCCCCTGAAACCATATGTATGTGATTAATTTTCCTAAGGAAGAAAACATTTGCATACCAAAAGGTATTTTTCATTTTAGTATAGCCTAGCTCCTGTCCCAATTACCATCAAATTTTTATTAATAAAATAATGTTGTCTCATTTCAACCAATTTACAGTCAAGAGAAAAGAGACCTGAAAAGTATCCATTTATTCCATTCATTACAAGGATATCTCAGAGGGCAATAATATACTGGTCTTTTCAATCATCAAAAACCGTACAAACAGTAGCTTCTGGCAAAAAATAAAATAAAATAAATACATTTATAAGGCAGGGAAACAGAGAGGGGGACACAAAGACACAGAGAGAGAGAGAGATGAAGAAAGAGGTAGAGAAAAAGACAGAGAGAGGTAATATGAAAAAATTTTGAAAAGTGCAAAGCACTGAATGAATGTAAATATAAGACGCTTAAACCACCTATCTGAAGAAATCACCAATCAATGAAATCCATTTCTTTATTCTGCTAGAAAATTTAAGTTCTCTAATGCAGTCCAGCATATATTGGTTAGAGCATAAATTCTGGGTAAGAGCAGACATGGAGTTGAATTTCAGATTCAGTAATTACTAGCTGTTTGATTATAAAGAATTTAATTTCCATGAGCTCCAGCTTCATATTAGTAAAAGGAAAACAATAACAGTAATCTCATAGAATTGTTTGAATTAAATAACAAGATTCATGTACATACATGGATAATACCTATTAAGGTATTTACTATAAAGCAAATGCTGGTTACATGTTAGTTACTCTCAGAAATCACTCCTCCAACTAACCTGCTGTTTCATTTCATGAACTATCTTTTGCTATCCCACTGGTATCTTTTTTTTGTTGGCAATTTTATTATGATAAGCTCAGCTCTAAAGGATTAAACTGATTTCAGTTTTCACCACTCTGAACGTGTGAAGAGATGCTAGAAGGAAAAAAAAATTGAATTCAGAAAGTAAATTCAACTTATTAAGTTGAAACCAAAATAGAATTATAAAGGATAAGTTTGGTTTTGGTTTCAATTAGTGATTAGGAATACTCTATTCTGTCATAACTCAATCTTTTTATCTACTTTTGTTTTCAGCAGGTTCTGGGCCATCCAGTTCTAATCTCCTTTATAAGAATGGACTTTGAGCTGGAAAAATACTAACATGTGAACTGCTCAGATTACCTTTAGTGGCACACAGAATTTCTCAAATCTAAAGGAAAGGGTCAAAAGATGCAAATCCAAGGGGCCTTGGAAAAATATTTATAATATACTAATAAATTGGTGCTTCGTCGGTCAGATTTCTCCAAATGTGGTCCATGGCCCATCGTGGGCTGCCACAGTCTCCATGGTGGGCCATGGTCTTTTCCAACTCAATGGAGTTGGAACAAATATTAACTAAGCATAGTATGTGCCAGAAACTATTCGATACTCAAAATAGAGTGATAAATAAAATGTAAAAAGTCCTTGATCTATTGGACTTATATTCTAGTATCTAGGGACAGACACATAAAAATTAATAAGTAATATATATTATCTGGCAAATGATATAAGTGTTTTAGAGAAAAATAAACAGGAAATAGGAATAGAAATACCATGGTAGGAAGAGAGGTTCAATTTTAAATAGTGTGTTCAGTGGAAGTTTCACCAAGATGATAACATTTGAGAAAAGACCTAAAACAGATGAGTAGCAAGCCTTTTGCATATCTGGGGAAAGAGTATGGTAGGCAGAAAGAGGATCAAGGCAAAAAAATTGGGGTGAAAAAGTACAAGCAGGCCATGTGACCCATCTTTTCTTATTAAACTATCTTTTACATTGAATGAGTAGGTGAGCCATGGGATAGTTCAACCTTCCCGAAATGAACTGCTTTCAAAAATCTGGAAAATCTTCAGATGTACTTTTGCAAGTGAAGCCCTGGACAGTGGACACCCAGGAAAATGATCCAGAATGACAATATGATGCAATTTTTTTAAGTCTAAATGAATATCGCATCCAGCTATTGTGGTCACTGCTACTTAAATCTAGAAAATAGAACCCCTCCGAGTAAAGACTGAAGAATATGGCACTCATTCAACAGTCAGTGAAATATTTAATAAGCATGCACTATGTTTCATGTATTATTTTTGTATTATTATCAAAAATACAAATAAGAAGATTGCATTTTCTGGCATCTTGGTCTCAGATAAATAACAAGGACATGTACGCATAGCCATGTGATAAAACAACTCAAGCACATGGAATCAACCTTCCACACCGCCAAGCACCATCAGCAACGTTCTGAAGAAAATTTTCTTTGGAGTCTCACACTACAGATATGGTCATCTCCATACACAAACAATCAGCAGATTACCTATTTAACATTATTCACGAGTACTAGATAGCATCGACTCTAAAAATAGACACAGACAGATTAGATTATTCTTTCTTAACAGAGGGGAATTACCCATGAAGCAAAGCAAGAAATAAAGAGACCTAATTTTGCAGGAAAAAAAATTCCAATTATTCTTTGGCTGGACACTTCTTTGGATTTTGTGGATGAGGAAAAGAGAACAGACAATTCCCCCTAATTATCTGTTCCTATAATGAACATCTGTTGCATTTGCCCCAAATCCATTCTCCCTTTCTCTTGGAGAATCATCTCCTCCTCCTTTCTGAGTCAGACAGTTTTGATTGAGAAATTTGGCTCCAGGGATGAGCAAGTAATCCAAACTAAGACAGAGTATTCCTTGCTCCCTTGCAGAGCCAGCTTCATTGGGGAATGTGTGAGCCATGTAAATATACATGATCCTGCAGTCAGAAGGATCTCAGACTTGGCTTAATGCATTACAGCCTCTGTCTCAAAATAGGTAATAATTTTGTTTCTGAACTTGTGTTTTTTAAGCAAAATCCAGTGGGACAATAAGGTTTCCATATGAGCATAGTAAATATGCACAATGTCCATCACTCCATGCTACCCCATTCACTCATAACATTTGCATGTAGCATTCACATGGCCCCGTGAATACAGAATTTCAGTACATTAGAGTTCAGTGAGATTCAAAGCAAGAAGGTATCATTTGCATCTAAAACTGAATAATTGAGGGCCCTGAAAGCCACATTTTTCTTTTGAGCCAGAATTTCCTTCAATAGGAAAAGAAGGCAATTGCATTCTAAGAAACACGGGTGACCAAAGAACCCTATCGTATTCATTTTTTCCAGTGTAACATTCCTGTATTAGGCAACCACTTAGCTGAAAATGATGACATTCAGGAAAAGAAAAAACAGGGCAACTCAGAGTTCCTTTTCCTTTTGGCCCTTCCCTACTCATCAATGAGTGGGACCTAGAGAGTATTGATAGAATGAGGACATATCAAGAAGTGAAGATAGTGTGATGCAGCATCTCTACAGTTCTGGAAAGAACAAAATCCATATGCATGAGAAAGTTTATACAACATAAATTTTGTAATTTTGATGAATTTGTATATGAATTAAATGTCATTTAAAACTGGCATTGCACATATAAAGAGAAATGGTAAGGTCTATGCTAATCATTTAAAATTTAAATTTTCTTTACTTAGAATGACATTAAACAGCAAATAAAAAACACCATGACAAGTTGAATGTGAGTGCAGAAGAAAGAAACTTCACATTTAATCACCTTTGACAACACTCTTTTCTTACTTTTTGAACAAGAAACTTCACACTTTTATCACGCACTAAGCCCCACAAATTGTGTAGCTAGGCCTTCTTCCTGGCCACCGTGATTGGTTCAGAATGGGCACGTGAATTAATCCAGGTCAATGAGACCTAACATCATGGAGTTTTTTGGGTTTCGCCTTTGTTGTTGTTGTTGTTGTTGTTTAAACTTTGTTTTATTTTGGTTTTCTTTCCCCTGGAGCTAAGAGAAATAGAGTGTCTCTTTCCACTGAAAGTGATTAGGGATAAAACCCTGGGGCTCCTAATGGTCATCTTGCTGATGATAATGAAAACGCCAGAGAAAAAAAATCACCCCAGAGGTGGAAAAAGATTCCTCATAGTATCATGTGAGCATCTGAGCCCAGCCATGCCTAGTCCTCCTATGTTTCTGTTTTGTTCACACTAGTTGAGATCAATTCCCTTTTTGCTCAAGCTAGTTGGAACCAAGTTTCTATTATTTACAACCAAAACATTCTTGCTATTAGTAGTCCCCAGCCTCATATCTTTAATGTGCTCCTGCTCCTTTGCTTATGGAATAAAGGCAGTCCTTATGAATTCAGCATTTACTCCAGGCTCCTACCCAACTTTCCACTTTTTCCTTCCATTATGCAAACTGCACACTTGAGACATGTTCTGGCCACCCCCCTCTGCTCTTGTTTGCGCCTTCCTACTGTGCTTTACTTTTACTATTTTTGCCTACACCTAGCGACCACGTGACCTCACTTACCGCCTCATAATGCTGCATCCTATCTTTCAATACCCACCTGCAATGTTCTTTCTCTAGAATGATCTCCCTGTTTGTCCTCAAAACCATGTTCTTTCTATTTCTTTAAACATTGCCATTTCAAATATACACTGTGTAATAATAATCATCTATATCCCTCACCAAATTGTACATATTTCAAAGGTATCTGGGAATTTTCTACAGTGCCTAGCACACAAACTGGTGCATACTTCTTGTTCAATAAGTACTAGTTGAATTGAATTAAATGGAAGACTGAAAAACAACTGAGAAGAAAATTCAAAACACTCAAGAGGGTAGGAAGAATCAGAACCTTGATGAACTCTGGCAGTGATCTCTTAAGTAGGCTATTTTGTGTCATTCTTAAGGTTATTTTTGCCTGAAGGAAGACACAATAAATGACATTTTAAAAAAATCAGATGATCTATTCCTGCTTAATGCTTAGGATAAAATGGACAATTCAGTTCATCAAGGAGACAAACTCTCCCAGCTTTGGCTCTGAGTCTCTCAACTTGCAGTTATCATCTTTTAGGCCAAAAGTAGCACTTTGAAATAGAAAGTCTCATATACCAAAATGTTTTAGGTTTAATAGAAGCATAAATTCAAAAAGATCAAAGTCATACCTTTTTTTTACATTTTATGGGTACATAGTAGCTATATATTTTCATGCATCCCTTCCTCCCTTCTACTCCTAAAATACAGAAAGCATTCAATAAAGTCAATAAACACCAGTTGAAAGTATTTTCTTGTCTTTTTTTTCTTTTTTTGAGACGGAATCTCGCTCTGTCACCCAGGCTGGAGTGCGATGACGTGGTCTCGGCTCACTGCAACCTCCACCTCGAGTGTTCCAGCGATTCTCCTGCCTCAGCCTCCCAAGTAGCTGGGATTACAGGCACCCACCACCATGCCCTGCTAATTTCTGTAATTTTAGTAGAGACAAGGTTTCACCATGTTGATAAGGCTTGTCTTGAACACCTGACTTCAGGTGATCTGCCTGCCTCGACCTCCCGAAGTGCTGGGATTATAGGCATGAGCCACTGCATCCAGCTTAGTTGAAAGTTTTTAACTAAAACTTTTAGTTATTATCAAAATCTTGTCCTGAACTATTTCTTTCATAATTTTAATTTTCATGTTCTAATGTAAGGGGTACTTTGAAAAACAGAATATAACGTGATTAGTGCCACTAGAATAGTACCCCCGACATTCTGCGATGCTCTAGCTCCTTCTTAGTTTGGGTTTCTCCATAAACAAACTCTGAGACAATGATGTGGGTACAAGTGGTTTTGCAGGGAGGGGATGCCAGGAAATACTGTGAAGAAGTAGAAAAGTGAGAGAGCAGAAGGGGGATATGTTAGTAAGGGGTGAATAAATAAACAAGTTATTGCTGTAGGCAATTGGGTGTCAATACTACTGAGGACCCTCTGAGAGTCTTTGTGCAACACACCCTGAGATTCCCATCCCTCACTGGCTGAATGTCACTCCAGGGGCATTAACTCTACAGCACTTCTAGGCTTTCCTTGGCAGCCTAGAAGTGCTAGAGAATAACACTAGGCAAAGAGACACAGAAGACTGCAACTATGTAAAGGAATCATGTGTGATTGTCCTAGAATAGGCTGAGGGGATATGACTGACCGCATCTGCTACAGGTCTGATAAGTGTGATATGACATACTCCTGAAGCCTCAATATTTTATCTATTGTGCATCTGCTGTGTGCTAGACATTGTTCTAGATGTAAAAGGTATAAAATTGAAAATAACAGATGGAAATCTCTTCCATTATGAAACTTGTACACCATTAGAAAAGAGAGATATTAACTCATGTATTACACAAACATATGAAGCATGTTTTATGACGTTCAGGAGGTAATAAATGCATATAATGATCACTTGATCTTTGTCTGAGAATTAAGGACAGGTTTATAGAGAAAATGAGATTTGAGATGAGGAAGGAAAGGTAAGTAAGACTGCACTAAGAGACACTGAATACATTTAAAAATGGAAATATGGCTGAAGTGCAGAGATAAAGGAGAAAGAGGAGCAGCAGGTCAGGCTAGAAAGGCCAGCAGAGGCCAGATTATTTGGCACCCTGAGGGATATGTTAAAAACTATAGTTTTAAAATAAGAACAATGGAAAGTCACTGAAGGATTTTAAGAGGAGAGAATATTATACGGCAAGACTGTGTTTTAAAAGACGACGTTGCCTATCCCTTGTAGGAATTGGTTTAGGAAAGTGCAGAGTAGGTGTGAGAAGTACACTTTAGAGAACATAAGTGATAAAAATTGTGTGGATAAAAATTGTAGCTTAAGCTAGATAGTCATAGAGTTACAAATTAGATGAACTGATATAAAAATGGCATGACTTGATGATAAATTAGATATGGAAGAAGAAGTATCCATGAAGATACTTCCATTTCTACCTCTGGCTTCTGCTCACTGGAACCCCAGAAAGGTAGACACTGTCTTATTCTCTGCTGTACTGTATTAACTCATACAGTGCCTGGATTACAGAGCATGCCTATATTTTTGGATAATTTTTGATAAATTATCAGGGAAGGAACAGATTTGGTGAGGGAAGTACCTTTGAGAGTACCATACGTTTAGAGACCTCCAAGTGGTAATGCAGAGTAAGCATTTGGAATGGAGAGTCTGCAGCTCCCAGGAGGTCTGGTCTGGAGATGTAAACCTGGAATAGTCATATTTACTTGATAATCGAAATGCAGGTCATACTTGTTATTCCCTGGCGAGAGAATTTAGTATAAGAAGAAACCCTTGAGGAACTTGATTGTCCACAAATTAAACCTAATGTATAACTGCAAATAAATTTCTCCTTTGAAAGCTTATGTAAATATTCAGAAGTTATTCTTATATAAATAAGTTGGGAATGCAATCGTTTTGGTGTTGTTTTTGCTTTGTTTTATTTATTTTTTTTTTACCTTGTCTTGATTTCTCAGTCTCTTAGAGATAATGTTGTTTTTCTCTCACACATAATTTTTATCCAGACACACACACACAAGTGGTTCTCACATTTTAAAAGTCTGTGATAAAGTTTAACACAGTTTGAACTATTATAAATAAGAAAACTATTCAACAGTGCTTTCAAATCAGTCGCTTTAGCTTCTAAATGTTCTAAAATGCAGACTTAATTACTTAGTGGGACATAATGGCAAATACAATTAAATGGAAAGAGGCACAGCATTGTCAATAGAAAGAATCCCAGAATCAAAACAACTGCTTACTTGTCGGCCGATAAAGTGAAGAGCAGAAAACCTCTTTGTAAAGGTGGTGGTTTTTTTCCCTTAGCAGAAAGAGAACATGTGCATGAAATCAATAGTCTATATTTTATATCTAAAAATACCATACATATACAGAAAAGCACTTGATTTCTGAGATCCTATAACCATATGCCAACTAGAAAACCAGCGGCTAAATGTATTTACAGCATTGACAACAAAGCCAAGTAAATGGAAATTTCAGGACACTCTTACTCCAAAGCTTACTTCAGTTTAAATTTCCCTTGAATATTTGTTTAAGCTCCATAAGGTTAAGGGGAAAAAAATGTAAGTGAAATAAAGTGATATCCTCCAAGTTATAAAGACCAGATATGAGATTTAGATAAGGGCTTGTCTTAGACCAGGGCTCTCTTCATCATGCTACATTTTCATTTTTCCCTCCTTGCGAGTTCTTCTATTAAAATGAATCTCTGCTCTATCACGTAGATTAACCCAAGGGTCATCATTCTAAAAATGCAAGAGAAGTGAAATATGAAGTGTGTATTTGAATTTTACTGAGTCTTCACCATCTACTTATAAATGAATTAGAAAACCAATAAAAAATGGGCTGACATAGTTACACCCCCAGTGAATCTGTCCATTAGGGGATAATCAGCCGTGAGTTATTCATGGTGGTTCTACCGCCGGGTGGTGTACGGCCCACCTCTGAGTAGCATGTAACTGGCTCTTCCTCTGCTGCTGGGACTATATACGTGAAATGTCAAGAATCAGACTTACTTAATTTTTGGTTTTGAAAATATGAATGAGGAAAATACAGTTTCTAAAATCTGACATACAAGTAAAACGAGATGTATGAAGGACTTGCCTCCAGGGAACAAACACTTAGTAGTAAATCATTCCTACATTTGATTAGATTCTGTTCATTACATTTTCTAGAATTTTGTAATCAATGTAGAAGTTGCCCCAAATGGAAGGCTCCAGTCTCTATCTCTCCCCCGAGTTCTAGACTCATATCCACTTCATAGTCACCTGTCCATTAGGTTATTCCATAGAAATCTCCAAAGCCCAATTCCAGATTGTTATCTTCTCCCTCCGTGTCTGTCCCTCCCTTAGCTTTCCCTATGACATTAAATTGCCTTCCAGGCACCCAGTTTCTTAAGCCAGAAACATGAGAACCAGTGCATTCCCTCACACAGCAGACAAAATTTATCAGCAAATCTATTGTTGCCATATGGAAAATATTCATAGAATCCATACATTCTTCTCCAACTCTGCTGCCACTACCTTTGTGAAAGCCACTTTCAATTCTCTTCTGCATAACTGCATTATCTCCCTGCCTAACTTCCTACTTCTAAACTCACACTCTACCCAAATTAATAGTAGCTATAGTGATCATACAAAAATGTAAACCTCATCACATCATTTCCTGATTAAAATTCTTCATTATTTTGCTGTGAACCTAAAACTATTCTAGAAAATAAAATATATTCATAAAAAATAAAAGCTTTCACTAGCATTCAAATGAATTTCAAGTAAAACTTAAAACTCTTTTTATGGTCAAAGGTAAGGTTCTGCAGGTAGCTACATAGATGTGTATACATGCATTATTGCACAATATGTTAGCACTTCCTGGAACAACTGTTGGCCTACTTGGCCCACCTACTCCCCAACAGCACTCTCCAGTGTACTCACTGTCACTGAGCCACAGAGCAGAGTCAGAGGCTGCTGAGATGCTCGAGTTTTTCCCACTTTAGGATTTCTGCATGTACTGAACTGTTTGCCTGGAATTTTCTTTTTCTTTTCTCTGCTTCTCTTTATTGTTCCTTTTAATCTTTCTGGGCCCAACCTAAATGCCGTCTTCTCCAAGAGTCCTTCCAGAGTCACCCAATCTAAAGAGAAACATCCTCTCCTCACACCCTTATTCTCCACCCAACAGCTGGTAACTCGTTCTTTCTTTCTCTTCGACAAATAGAAATTGTATATATTTATCGTGTACCACATGTTCTTTTGAAATATATATACTCTGTGGAATGGCTAAGTCTAGCTAATTAACGTATCCATGATCTCTTACATGCTTTATCTATGGCAATAGTTAATTAGATGTTGTGCACACTGTTTAGTTGCTTATTCCTTGTTTTTCCCACCAGATTGTGAGCTTTGTGAAGGCTAGGCTTTGTTTTATTCACTAATGTGTAACCAGTAGCCACCACAGTGAAGGATTCAATAAATACTTGCTGAATAAATGAGTGACACAGTTAAGTGGTAAGCGCTTCCCCTGGGGGCATCATTATATAATCTTCAAATACGAGCCTGGCTGGCAACCTACTGAATCCAAACCCCACTGTAAGAAACTGAAACAAAAACCACAACCTGAAATTTTTTGCGGCAAAAGGATGATTTTTTTCTCTCATTTGAAACATGCTGACCGTAGAGTGTCCTATTGATGCCTCCAATTTCAAAACTCTTCTTAGATCTTCAGATTTTGTTCTTACTCTTTCCCCAGTGAGTGTTTTGGTCCGCATTAATGCACACGCCATGTTGATTTCAGCACAGCGAAATGAAAATGTAAGACTTTTATTTCCAGAAAGTTAATTATTTTGGATGTCATGAGAAGCTGAAGTCTCAAACATTTCCAATCTTTCTCAATCAGCATTTCCCCAAATGTTTTTCTAAGGAAAACAGTTGTTCCAAGAAGTGTTAACATATTATGCAATAATGCATATATACACATCTATGTAACTGCCTACTTACATAAGGTTTTGTATAGTCAAAAATATAGGAAATACTGAATGAAAGATAAATAGGTCTATAATGGTCTTGTCAGACAGCCTTTATTAATACAGGCATACCTCCGAGATATTGCAAGTTCAGTTCCTGACCATCACGATACAGCAAGTCACACAAACTTTTTGTTTTCCCAGTGCATATAAAAGTTATGTTTACACTACACTGTAGGATATTAAGTATAGAATAGCATATCTACAAAACAATGTATGTAACTTAACTTAAAAATACTTTATTGCTAAAAAAATGTTAATCATCTGAGCCTTCAGTGAGTGTAAGCTTTTTGCTGGTGGATGGTCTCACCTCAGTGTTGATGGCTGCTGAGGTAGTAGTCATCAGTTGATGACTGATCAGGTGGTAGTTGCTAAAGTTCAGAGGGGCTGTGGCAATTTTGAAAAACAAGACAGCAATAAAATTTGGCACATCAATTGACTCTTCCTTTAATGAAAAACTTCTCTCTGTCCCATGTGATGCTGTTTGACAGCATTTTACCTGTAGTGGAGCTTGTTTCAAAACCGATGCCACGTCTCTCAAGTGCTGCTGATGCTTTATCAACTCAGTTTATGTAATATTCTAAATATTTTGTTGTCATTTCAATAATGTTCACAGCATCTTCACCAGGAATAGATTTCTTCCCAAGGAACAGCTTTCTTTGCTCATCCACAAGAAGAAATTCCTCATCAGTTCACATTTTATCATGAGATTGCAGCAATTCAGTAGCATCTTCAGACTCCACTTCTAATTCTAGTTCCTTTGCCATTTCCACCACATCTGCAGTTACTTCTTCCACTGAAGTCCTGAACTCCTCAAAGTCATATTTGAAAGTTGGAATTAGCTTCTTCTAAACTCCTATTAATATTGCTATTTTTGACTTCCTCTCATGAACCATAAATGTTCTTAACGACATCTGGAATGATGAGTCCTTTCCAGAAGATTTTCAATTTACTTTGCCCATCAGAGGAATCACTATATGGCAGCCATAGCTCTACAAAATGTATTTCTTAAATAATAAGACTTGAAAGCCAAAATTATTCCTTGCTCCATAGGCTGCAGAACAGATGTGTGTTAGCAGGCATGAAAACAACACTAATCTTCTTGTATATCTCCATCAGAGCTCATAGGTGACCAGGTGCATTGTCAATGGTCAGTAATAATTTGAAAAAAAAAAAAATCTTTTTTTTTTTTTCCGAGCAGTAGGCCTCAATTATGGGTTCAAAATATTTAGTAAACCATGTTGTTAACAGACGTGCTAACATCCAAGCTTTGCTGCTTCATTTACAGAGCACAGGCAGACTAGAGCTGGCATGATTATTAAGGGCTATTGGATTTTTAGAGGAGTAAATGAGCATTGGCTTCAACTTAAATTCACTAGCTGCATTGGCCCCTAACAAAAGAGTAAGTTTGTCCTTTGAAACTTTGAAGCTGGGCATTGACTTCTCCTTTCTAACTATGAAAATTCTACGTGTTATCTTCTTCCCATTCGAGGATGCTTTATCTATATCGAAAATATATTATTTAGTGTACCCACCTTCATCAATTATCTTACCTAGATTTTCTAGATAACTTGCTGCAGCTTCTACATTAGCCTTTACTGCTTTACCTTGTACTTTTATGTTATACAGAAGGCTTCTTTTCTTAAACCTCATGAACCAACCTCTGCTATCTTCCAACATTTCTTCTGCATTTTCTTACCTCTCTCAGCCTTCATAGAATTGAAGAGTTAGAACCTTGCTCTGGATTAGGCCTTGGGTTACAGGAATGTTATGGCTGGTTTGATCTTACATACAGACCATGAAAACTTTGGTCGTATCATCTATAAAGGCTGTTTTCTCTTCTTAGCATTCATCTGTTCACTGGAGTAGTCCTTTTAATTTCCTTCAATAACTTTGCCTTTGTATTCACAACTTGGTTAACTGTTTGGTGCAAGAGATCTAGTTTCCAGCCTGTCTGAGCATCACACAGGACTTCTTCACTAAGCTTAATCATTAAGCGTTTGAATTAAAGTGAGAGACATCTTTCTTTCACTTGAACACGGAGAGGCCATTGTAGGGTTATTAACTGACCTAATTTCAATATCGTTGTGTCTCAGGGAATAGGGAGACCCATGGCAAGGGAGAGAGATGGGGCCGCCCGGTTGGTGGAGCAGTGAGAACATGCACATTTATTAAGTTAGTCATCTTCTATGGGCATGGCTCATACCCATCACCTCAAATACCCATCACATGACCCTATGGTGAGAACACTTAAAATCTGTTTTTAAGCTATTTTGAAATATATAAAACATTATTATATATTAAAATCTAATAATATTTTGAATTTCAAAGAACCACTCATCATCCTTCAAATAAAATATAATAATATATTATTATTAACTATTATTAACTATTAACTATAGTCACCATGATGTATAATAGATCACCACAGCCCATTCCTCCTGTCTAAATGGAGATATTGGTCAAAGATATAGTTTTTATTACAGCTATGACTTGAAATGGAATTATGAAAATAGAATATATATCACTGAGAAATGAGGTAACTCAAATTGAATTTTGAATACTAAGAGCAATAAAGGGCACATGATGAAATAATATCATCAAGAACTCATCAGCTTCAAACTCATTTCTCATTGCCCACCTACCATCATTTCAGTCACTTGACATTATACCCAAGAATCATTAACACATTACTGAAACATTTGCTTTGCTTTAAAGTGTTGCATAATTTACTGTAAATGGCATGCTAAACTTTTCCATCTTTCCACACTTTGATGCTAATGATGCTTTGCATACTTACAGTTTACTAATGGCTGAAATACATTACAAATAGTTTACTACTTAATCACCTATTTTAATTCATACCAGAGCTTAAGCAGCAGGCAAAAATAAATTATAATAAAATTTTATAGCTAAACTGAGTTTCTGGTGAGTATAAATGTTCTCTTCTCTTGAAGTAAACTCAGAAAATAAAATTATCAGTAATTTCAGGTATTTTTGCTTTCTGCTATATGCACAACTATTTTATAAATAACGGTTTTATGTTCTAGTTTTAAATGAAGAATTATGAAAAGCATATTCTAATAATCTATGAACTGATACATATCCAAAATGATCTATGACCACACAATTATTCTGATTAGGTATAATGAAAAGAACATACTACTTGGGGTCCAAAAAACACGACTCTGTCATTGATACATTTATTCAACACATTTTATTGAGCTTATAGTACATGCCAGTCACTTTTTGAGGTACTAGGGATACTGTAAAGAGCAAGACAAAATATTTACCCTTATGGGACTTATATTCTAGGAATGAAGACAGACAAACAACTAAGCAGAGAGTAGAGCAATCCATGTTATAAAAAAATGATATGCATCTCTAATAAAAAGAGAGGAGTGATGGAGAGAGGAGACCAGATGCAATAAAGTAGTCAGGGAAGGTCTCTTCAGGGAGAAAGCATTTGAGCAGAAAGTTGAATGAAGGTAGGAAAGTGAGCCATTTTAAGACCTAATAAAAGAGTATTTCCAGAAAAGGGAGTCAAAGATAGTCTTTCCCAGAAAAGCACCTATGTCCTCAAGAGGAGTAAGCTTGGAAGGTCTAAGGAGCATGAGAAAGCCATTGTGACTAGACTGAGCATTGCACAAGATGAGGTAGGCAGATAGTTTGTCTGTGGTAAGGCTGTGGTTGTTACTGAGCGTGATGAGAAGAGTCTAGAAGTTTGAGTGTGTTTCATTCTAGGACTTAGGTTTTCAAATTTCAGTCTAGCTGCTGAATGGAGAACCAACAGTAGTTAGGCAGAATGAACAGGGAGATGTTAGTAGCTTAGTAATAGTCTTCCAAGTGAGACATGAAGGTGCCACTTACGAACATGTGAACAAGTTACTCAGCCTATCTGGCCTCAGTTTCCTCATCTACAGGCTGTGAGTTATAAATGAGTTCTTATTACATGCAACTTAAACTCTGCATTGAAAGTTGAACAAACTTCAGTGGCTGACTGCAAGATTCTGCATCTAAAATCAACATTGAATTCAAATTCAACCCTGGGCAAAACTGAAGTGGTCTTCCAGAGAATTTATTTCATATGTACTGTATAAATTTTGGAAGAAGCCCTATAAAAATAGCATTAAAAAGTGACAGCAACTCTAACACATAGAAATGACAATTCTGAATATGTTGCTGTTTTTCTCCCTGAGGATGTATTTTTGTAAACCTGTTTTTTTTTTTCAAAGAACCATTTATCATCCTTTAAAACATTAAATGTCCTGCAAAAAAGGTAAACTTCTACTTGTTTGCAGGCTTATATAATTATAAACAATGCTTTGATAATTCTTGTGTGTAAATCCTTGCATGTCTACCTGGTTATTTCCATAGTAAATATTCTTGAGAGTAGAATTTTTGAGACACTCAAATATATATATATATATATATATATAAATTTAATGCATTTAACATCATTGTCAAATTTCTTTCCAGACCCTTATTCCAATAGCCCTTTTAACATATGCCTGACAAAAATATTTTTGACCTTTCTAGGGCTTTTCTGAGAACTTTAAAGCCCTCTTTTTATCAGTCTTGTAGTTTCCATCTCTGCCTGTTTTTCTTGGGAAGTGTCCATGCTCCAGAGTCTTCTTCAGATCTAACACTGGACAAGACTACACACTTAAAACCTCCCTAGGTGTGGAGTCATAGCTGACAATATTCCCTGCATAACTGCCTTTCTCACCCTTCTCCCTAGCCAATAGCGGCCCTGGTTTGTTTAGGTATCAGATCACCAGCAATACATTGTATTTAAGGAAAGGAGGTACCTCTTCCAGTCCCAGGAATGGGGCAATAAATATTTATATTTCTAATTCACTGATGGGAAAAAAAGTCATTCTTCTATTTTCTAATTCCATTGTCTTAGCCATAAATTAACGGCATGCGAATGATGTTTAACCAATCAAACATAAGAGGAAATATGCTGGGGGTTTCTGGAACCGCAATCTATACTTCCCAGATAACAGGAAAGAAGTGGTTCTCTAACCGCTCTGGCCACTGTCCTGTTTCATACTTTTGAATGGAAATGTGATAGATGGAAATTTAGCAGCCATTGTGTAGCTGCTACACATTTAGTTACTACATTTCAAGATAAAAACAAACATGTCAAGGATGGCAGAAGAGCAGGATAAAAAGTGCCTGGCTTCTTGATGACATCACTCAGACACTGAACGAATCTTGAACTGCCCACCTAGATGCTTCTTATTATGTGAGATAATTCAATGTTTTATTGCTTAAAACCACTGTTCTAATTTTTTTCATTACCTGATGTTAAATATATCCTATTCAATAAACGAGGATATCTAATCAATCTCTCTACAAGTAGACATTCATTTGTTTCCTGAGCCACCACCATTAATTTCAATGTCTGTGAGGTTCATTTAGTCTGAACTGGGCGCTTCAATATTGTAACTCAGAATAACAGTTACATAGTATGGTATTCATGAGAATTTGCCTGCAGAACTCAATGACAGGAAGCTTAACTGGCCAGGGACTCAGCTGCTACACTCTGAAACCCTTGTCTGCATTTGTGCTGAGGCCAATGACTGAATATGGCAGGAATTTTAAGGCAGGCCCATCCCTGGGAAACACAAGAGTCCCCTGACAGCCAACTTTAATATGAAGATTCCCAATGGCATTGCCACACCTTCCCCACAACCTTCTTTTGCTGTCATCTTCACTCAGGATCAGACTTGAGTTGCAGCCTGATGGTTCTCCCACCTTCCCCAGATCCCACTCCATTTCTCTCAAAGGTGTTTCTCTCAGTAAAAACTTTGCATGTTAAATCCAATCTCAGAAGACTTAGACTAACATGCATGGTATAAATATCAACCACTAACCGTTTACCTGTACCTTTTCCACTGAGCCCAGATTTGACTTCTGAATAATTCTCAACCCAGTATTTCATTGCAACCACTACTAATAAGTAGTAGTTTTCATGCTAGATGAAACCTTTATACCATCTCTGCCTTAACCCAAATGAGTCTTTATTGCTCATGTGCCAAGAGTTGTGCCATACTGGAAAGGGAAAAAAATAAAGCCATGACATCTTAGGCACTTCTCACACAGCTCCTTTATATACTTCAAAAGAGTCCCAGGC
This sequence comes from Theropithecus gelada, assembly GCF_003255815.1. Lineage (NCBI taxonomy): Eukaryota > Metazoa > Chordata > Mammalia > Primates > Cercopithecidae > Theropithecus > Theropithecus gelada. Next base: position 159,558,222 of record NC_037673.1, read on the forward strand.
CTAATATATTCATTAGAAACCCAGAATGACAGTAAAGGTTTTAGTCAACAGGTTGTTTGTTTGGCTGTCTAGCTTTTCATTTCCTCTTCCAAACTGCACTCAGTTTGTTACGGGGTTAGATTACTGGATAAAATCTGCTGAGATTATCAAGAGACCTGCCTTCCCTTAGAGCAAGCAGATAATTCCTCCCTCCAACTGAATTTTGAGAAAAGGAAAAAGATACTGAAAATGCTCAAAATTTTAGTCCTTCTTACTAGTGGCATCATGATGTCAAAGAAAAGTTACACTTGGGACAAGTTAAAAAGGCAAGGAAGATTTTATTCAAAACTGTTACCATAGCAGAGACAGATTGAACTTAATTCTATTATAACAAATGGCTGAGAATTTTTAAGCACTGAGTGAGCCAGTAGATACTGCTGGAGGACTTTAGACGGGAGATTGGCCAATGTAATTAGTCCATCTGTGTTTGCTAATTGTCTCTTACTGAAGTTAAGCTCCTACTCTCCCATGGAGACTGGGAGTAAGGAGGCTTCTTTTTTGTAAGTTATATTTCAAAGGGACAGCTCCCAGTTCCTTTAGAAAGACATCCCTGGGTTCCAAAGCTGGCAGGAGGCTGGGAAAAGATTTACATCTTAAAGGGGCAGAATTTATAGTTGCAAGTCTTTAAAAGTAAATAAGAAAAGGAGGCCGGGCGCGGTGGCTCAAGTCTGTAATCCCAGCACTTTGGGAGGCCGAGGCGGGCGGATCACGAGATCAGGAGATCGAGACCATCCTGGCTAACATGGTGAAACCCCGTCTCTACTAAAAAATACAAAAAACTAGCCGGGCGAGGTGGCGGGCGCCTGTAGTCCCAGCTACTCAGGAGGCTGAGGCAGGAGAATGGCGTGAACCCGGGAGGCGGAGCTTGCAGTGAGCTGAGATCCGGCCACTGCACTCCAGCCTGGGCGACAGAGCCAGACTCCGTCCCAAAAAAAAAAAAAAAAGAAAGAAAGAAAAAAAGAAAAGAAAAGGAAACTCAAAGGTCTATAGTCAGGAAGAAACCTGTCTAAATCAAGCTGAGGGGAACATTAAGGCTATCTTGCTCAATAAACATGCTGTTTCTCCTTCTGAGTTTCACTAATCACTCCTTATTTTGAAGACCTGTGCTAAAGAATTAAGTGAGCCTTTGATAACCTTTCAGCAAATTCTCTTTTGCCCTAAATACCCAAAGTCAGGTTCTGTTGTTTGCAACCAATGTCCCCCTGATAAATCAAGATTGCAGTCCTTATTTCACTTTGTTTTGAAAATTAGGAAATAAAACTACATTTCCCATTGAGAGTAAAATAAACCAGATATAGTAGGAAGGCTATATGTGGGCCGGGAGACCAGAGCTCTGGATTCTAGTTTTAGTTTAGTAACCATGTGTTTGAGCTCTGAGGCTCATTTATCTCAACATGACAAATGAGAGGGTTGAACCAGATGGTTTCTGAGGTCCCTTCCAAATCTGTTATTCTAAAACTGTGATAATTTTGACCAGTTAAATAAATGCATCATTAGAAATGGAAAACAAAAAGATTACTCTTTTAATCCCAAATTTTCATTGACTGGAAAAGATAAAGATAACTATGCCAAAACTGTCCACGGTTTAGTAAAAGCGAAATTACAGGCAGAATTTTGAATAACAAATTTTGATTTGATGGGAGTTCAAAGCAGCCATAATTGACTTTCTCTTCAAAGAGGCTCTTAGCATAGACCTACACAAATTACCCATATAAAATGGTTGGCAAGTACAAAGGAAAAAAGCAAGAGCCATGTTGAGTAAAGAGTTATTTTAGACACCAAAGAATACGTTAGAACAGTAACTCAAGAAAGGAGAAACACGACAAACAGCATTATAGAATAAATTCATTTTCCAAGCACTCTGAAAGCAGCAATCCAGAGTCAGGAAATAAGACAGAAAATCACACTACAAGGGATAGATGAATCTGTAGTGTTCACAAAAGGAGGATCAGTGAAGTTTATCACGGTGGATTTGGTGTTCAAAAGAGTAGAAATTTCTTATAACAGCTACTACTTGTGACGGATCTCAAGAATGTTTTCAAATGAGTAGATAAGGTCTCAAAATCCTTGCCTTCTGCCTGGACTCAGTCCTTTGGAAAAGGAAGGAGAATAAAAGATAGTAGCTGAAATTTGTTGCCAGAAAATGCTGAATATAATTTTAAATATACCTTTCTTATTTGAAATGTAATTCATGCTCATTTCTGGAAAAATGCAAGGGAAGGAAAGATAAACAAAAGAAAATAAAACACGTACTGCCATTACCCATCTAGATCCAACTCTACTCCATGGTTCCTCCTAGTATAAGATCTCAGAGATTACAGTGATACAATTATTTCTTAAATTACCAGCCACATACCTATGTGTTCAAACTGGAGGTTAGAGAAGTGGACTGTTGCCTTTGCCTTTTCTGTCTCTCCACCTCTAACCATAAACACAATTATGTACAGATTACTTAAAGAGCCTCAGTGTGTTGAGGATGTAACATGGTTTTCCCAAGCTGCTAGCTTAGGCAACAGAGAGACGATCTGCTTCTACTGGTAAAATAAGCCTTTCTATCAGCCTGGGTGTTACTTCTTGAATAAAGTCTGTAGCAAAGGTTCCATATGTCAGGTTTCCCTTCAAAGGGAATGATGAAGGTACAATTCCCTGCCTTAATGTCATAGGTTCCCCTCCTACATGCCAGCATGATTCAGTCAACATTCACAGTGAGTAATGGATATTCAAGTACAGACTCTGTCTGGTGTCAGCACCTAGTCCCCCTAAGTCCCAGCCTCTCAGAGAGGTAAAAACGTTTTAGCACATGGCTCTACATTTATGCTCCTGTTATATGAATATCAGTCGAAGCGGACTTAGAAACCAATGGGTAGCAATCATAGGTTTCCAGGGCAGGTCATCTTCCCAGCCTGGGCTCTAAGAAAACACTACACTGACTGACAGTAAAGGCTCTGTCAAAGGGACCAATGAAGATTTCTATGGAGTTTTACATCATTAGCCAAAAATTTCATTTAGAGCCAGCTGCTACTTCCTGGAATAAAGGCAGAGCCAATCACTGATACATGTTTTACATAAATGCACTACCAACCAATCAAATACTTAAAACATTCAAAATCTTCTAATGCAGAGGATATTTCAAGCTAGGCAGTCAACACCAACTAGTTTTTGCGTTACTTCAAACAATGACAACAGAAGAAATAAAACTCATTACCCTTGAGTACTCATATTGAGTACTCATATTCTGACATTACAAACACAAATCATCACTTCACTGTGAAGTTGAATTGTTTGCTAATATTTTGTTGACGATTTCTGCAGCTATGCTCATCAGAAATATTAGCCGTAATTTTCTTTTCTTGTAGCATCCTTGTCTGCCTTTGGTATCAAAGTAGTGTTTGTTTGTTTGGTAAAATGAGGTTGAAAGTATTTCCTCCTCTTTAATATTTTGGAACACTTTAAGATAAATTGGCTGACCTTTCAATGTCTGGTAGAATTCTTCAGCAAAGCCATCAAGTCCTGGGCTTTTTATGCAGGGGGAGTTTTTGATTACTGATACAATCCCTTTGCTTGTTACTAACCTGTTCAGATTTTGTATTTTTTCATGATTCAGTCTCGGTAGGTTGTATGTTTCAAGGAAGTTATCCATTTCTTCTAGGTTATCCAATTTCTTGGTGTATAATTGTTCAGAGCAATCTAATAATCCTTTGTATTTCTGTGGTATCAATTATAATGTCTTCACTTTCATTTCTTATTTGAGTCTTCTCTGCTTTTTAAAAAATTTAATCTAGCTAAAGGTTTGTTAATTTTGTTTATCTTTTCAAAAAACCAACTCTTAGTTTCACTGAACATTTCTGGTATCTGTTTTACTTATTTCTGCTCTGATCAACATTTCCTTCCTTCTGCTAACTTAGTTTGAGGCTTAGTTTGCTCTTCTTTTTCTGGTTCCTTTAGGTGCAAAGTTAGGTTGTTTAGTTGGGATCTTTCTTTTTGTATTATAGTCATTTACCACTATAAACTTCCCTCTTATAACTGCTTTCACTGCATCCAATAAGTTTGGGTATATTGTGTTTTTATTTATGTTGGTCTCAAGATATTTTTTAATTTCTCTTTTGATTTTTTTAATTTGACCCATTGGTTGTTTAGGAGTATGTTGTTTGTTGTCTACATATTTGTGAATTTTCTAATTTTCCTCCTGGTATTGATTTCTGATTTTAGACACTATGTGGTCAGAAAAAAATATTTGATATTTTTCCACTTCTTAAATTTATTAAGAGTTGTTTTGTCACCTAACATATGAGCTAGCCCAGAGAATATTCTATGTGCATTTTAAAAGAATGTGTATTCTGCTGCTGTTTGATAGAATGTTCTGTATATGTCTGTTATGACCTTTTTGTCTATAGTGTTGTTCAATTCCACTGATTCTTATTGATTCCCTTGTTTCCCGTGTTATTGACTGTTGAAAGTGGGGTATTTAAAGTCCCCTACTTTTATTGTATTGCTGTCTATTGCACCTGGAGGACACAATGCTAAATGAAATAAGCCAAACACAGAAAGGCAAATACTGCATGATCTTGCTTATATGTACAATATAAAAAAACCAAACTCATAGAAGTAGGAGAATGGTGGTTTCCAGGGGATGTGGAAGGGGTGATGAGGAAAATGGGGAGATGTTGATCAAAGGGTACAAAGTTTTATTTATAAAGTATGAACAAATTCTAGAGTCTAATGTAAAGGATGGTTACTATAGCTAAGAATACCATATTGTATACTTGAAATTTGCTGGGAGAGTAGATCTTAAATGTTGTCACAAAAGAAATGGTGAGTGATGGGCATGTTAATTAGCTTGATTGTGATATCACAATCATTTCACATGTATAGACAGGCCTAAACATCATGTGGTACACCTTAAATACATATAATTTTATCAATTATACTTAATTACAGCTTGGGGGAAAAAATCCATAATTTGCATCAGTGATTGCAAGGTTATGTGCCACACCATACTAAGACACAAAGACACAGGGATACAGAATACAGTAAAACATGGTTCCTGCCTGTTATAGTAACAACAACAACAAAAGAACATGTTACCAACTGTTACGTCTTGACTTCCCCAAACTAAGCATCTGAGGAAGCATTACAAAGTACATTGATTTGTTGTTTTCTCCAGAAGCAATCTATCCTTTTGAAGGATGTCTAAGATGTTAATACTAGTGATTTACTGATGGTACAGATGCACGAGATCTAGACTGGAAGTAGATGATGGAAAACCTGGCATTCAGAAAGAAAAGAGTATCTGAGTTGCTTTTTTGCAGACTCTGTGAAAGGGATCTCAGAATTTCTTATTCTAGAAGCATCTGAAAAATGGGAAAGAACCCTGAGGTAAAGTATGAAAATAAAAAAATAATTTTGAAAATTTTTGAAAAAATTTTCAGAATCCAAAATTTATTTCCCAAACCAAACTGTAATGAAGCAGAAAGTTTTCCCAAAGTTTCTTGAATTAGCCACCTTATGCCCATCTTAAGTGACTTTTGATAGATGGTTTAAAGTCTGAAGGAGATATTTAATATCAATCAATGTAAACAACTTTTGGTTGTTAATTGATGATTAAGTTGTATAACCATCTACAATGGCATGTTACCTCTGTGATGTGGAATAGGATGTAACAAGATTAACTCACAATTGGTAGGACCTGTGATGTATCAAGTATGTGGATGTTCCTAATTTACTTAGTTGAAAATGTAACCTGACACCACACTTATAGAAATAACATTGAGCTCTTTGTTTTGTAATATTATTTTCATTTTTTTAAAAAAGAGGACTACCATGAAAACGATAAGTTATGCTATGAATAGATAATAAAGTATAATCTTATTTCCATTTTCCAAAAGGCTCTGCATTGATTGTACTTGCCTCTCTCTTAAGCCTCATATCCTGATACTTTTCTCTCAAAATTTCAAAGTTTATTCTAACTTTGCACTCACTTTCCTCTACGTGAAATAATCTTTCGTCACTCAGTCTCTACAGAGAACTGCTTCTTATCTGGGCTTCAATACAAATCTTACTTGTTCAAAGACATGTTCCTTAACTTTGTACAACCTCATACCTTAGTCAACTCCTTATGTTTCTTTTATACTTTACACAACTTCATACCTTAGTCAGCTCTTTTGTGTTTCTCATGATTCTTATCTGCATCAGAAAATATTTCATTTACGTGCTTACTCTGTTTTAGTCCCTACAAGTATATAAATTTCAAAAGGATAGAAAACGTGATTACCATGTTTATTATTAGGGTCCTATTTTCTACCAGACTGTCTAGAATATTTGTTAAGGAATGAATGAATGAAGTATACAGTGGCTTTCTAAGGAAGAAAAATTAAAGGAAAATTTTGTTTGTTCAATACTGGCATGGTTTTCTGAGCCTGGTGCAGTAGTTGGCACATATTATGTACACTCTCTTGGTATAAGATATAAAACCCAATTAAGCCACAATCTGATCATTGTAATTAACAAGAGGTTAAAACACCTCCAGTGTCCGTGATTGCTGTCTATGTAGAGTGAATAACATCAAAAGTACATGTCATATATTTTTACATTTTTCAGTGGGATCACATACCTTGTTGACAACTGGCTCCCAGAATTTAATTGAATGTTATACTGATGTATGTTTTAGCACTCTTGCACTCATCCTTCTTTAATCAAATTAACTAAATCTATATCTCATCAGCCAGATACCACACATACCTGAAGTTCAGATTTCTTGATGGCTATCATAAAGATGTTCTGTCATATGTTCATTACAGCACTATTCACAATAGCAAAGACATGGAATCAACCTAGATGCTCATCAACAGTGTGTTGGATAAAGAAACTGTGGGGTGTACACACTGTGGAATACCATGCAACCATAAAAAGAATGAAATCACATCCTTGCAGCAACATGGATGCAGCTGGAGGCCATTATCCTAAGCATATAAACACAGGAACAGAAAACTGAATACTGCATGTTCTTACTGATAAGAGGGAGCTTACCACTGAGTACTCATGGACATAAAGAGGGCAACAGTAGACACTAGAGGGAAGAGAGAAGGAGTGGGGGAGAGGCTGAAAACTGATTGTTGGGTACTATATTCAGTACCTGGATGACAGAATCAATCATACCCCAAACTTCAGCATCATAACCATGTAGTAAATCTGCATTTGTACCCCATGAATTGAAAATAAAGGTTGAAATTATCTTTAAAAAGAATGAAAGCAAAGAAAAATGGGCTGTGCAGCAGTATGGTTTTCAACTTCTCTTCAACATTGACCTGTAGCAGTTACTCTTGTCCCTGACTGTAATCTTGGGTCATTTCCAAAAGATAGGTGATCCTTTTTTCATATTAAGTGCAATAATAGGTTTTGGAGCCCCATCAAGCATAGGAATGAGTTGTGCAAATAAATATCAATTCCAGAGTTAATGCTCATCTTTTCAAACAATGATCTTGTTCTCCAACCCGTTGTTTCCCTGAAAAGTAATTTAAACTTTGAAAATTAAACACAATCTGTTTCCTCCCCAACCTATTCCCGCTCTCACTACTCCTGGATTGAATTAATTTTATTTAAGCAAAAAGTAACTTGAATTCCAACACCTTGCTATTTGAAGTCCCACCAGGTTACTGCTACCTTGCTGTAAATCTGGTTGCTTCGTTATTACTTTCAGTGGAATTAATATCAACTGCCTATTGGTTTTCCCTGTCAATGTCTTTAAAGCTCCTTGATGGGGGCCCCTAATAAAAAGACATAAAACAATAAAGCAAGCGATTTCTCTACCTTCCTTTTGGTGTCTGACATCATTAATGTGATTAATGAGGTGATCAAGGACCCCAAATCGCTTGTCACCATTAGACTGCTAATACAATCACCAAAGCTCAAAGGTGAGCAAGGTATAAAAAATAAAAGTTTCTCTTATGTCTGTTCTCCTTCTTTCTCAAGGAGACAAACAACCTACTTTTGTGTGAAGCTTTCTGTCATACAATAGTAACCATTTTGTAATGGTGAATGCTAAGAAAATGGCAAACGTGTTCATTTGGTTCCAAATATCTGTGATGACTAACAAATAGTTATTTTACTTTGAAAGCTTAACAGTACATTCCAGATGACTGAATAATGATTATAAAATATAAAAAGCAAACATCTGAATGTGTGCCTTTAACATAAAAAGTAAAGGGAAGGTGTATACCCACCAATGGAAGTGATTGGAACTCCAGCAGTAGGTTGGGCTTCACACACAGCTAAACTATCTTGCCTTTTCTGTCCCTCTCTTCCTCTCCCAAGATTTCCTTTTCTGCTTTCATTTTCTGCTCTAAATGTTTCCATTGTTTTCAAAATCTTAGAGAGAGAGAGAGACTCTTCTTTTCTCTCATTCTAGCAAAATTCCAAAATTAATAGAAAAACTCAGCTTGGTGATCTGCTTAGCCCTAGAGGATGAGAAGATTGTGTACGCTGATGTGTTCACAGGAACCACATGCCCAGTCCTGGAAAAGGGAGGGGTCGTTCACCCCGACGTGAAACATACTCCTGAGCGTGAAATATCAAAGTGGCTTTTGCCCATAGGAAGAAAAAATACCAGTCCCCAGCAGTCAAATAAGAAAAATAAAATGTCTACTATAGAAGGAATAAATTCTTTTCAAAGAGAAAATGGGTTTGCACTTGGTCACTCTTCCGCAGAGTGATGCACTGATGGGAATTCTTGCACCTGGCCTGGGGGTATAAGCTTTAGAATTTTTTTAGAGGGCAATATGGAAACCTTTTATATATGAATATACACTTTGATCAGACAACCACTCCTCTAGGAATTTATTCTAAAGAAATAACAATAAATCTTTGCCAAAAATATATAACTAGAACGATGTTTATCTCTTTGCATATATAACAACAAAAAATTGGAAGCAAACAGAAGGTTCAAAAATAGGGAACAGATCTAAAACAGCATCGAAACTGGTGTTTTTTTCATGTGTTCATTTGTTTATCTGTTATTGATTTATTTATAAAATCGAAAAGCTATCCGCCAAGAGGCTAGGAGTGTCTGTCTCTGGGTGGTTGAAATATGGGTGACTTTTCCTGCTTTTTTTTTTTTTTTTTTTTGGCTAATCTCTATTTACTAATTTTTTACCCAATGTGTGTAAACAGGTATTAGTTTTCTCATGTTTGTATTCTGAAAAAGAGGGCAACTTGAACACAGATGGGTGATTCACTCCAAACACCCTAAGTGATACCACATTTGGATATGAGGCATGGTGGGACATAGGACACTTCTGAGGTGTCCTTAGGGACCAAGAATTGGCCACAAATTATTCTTTTATGGGTCTGCCGCAAGCTTAGAGGTCAGCCTCAGGGCAGAGAGCTTACTGTGTTTGGGGTCGCCAATGATGACTCAGATGTCTTGATTCCCTGAGGGAAATCAGCAAGCAGGTGCCTGGGCTCCTCTTCCAGAAAGGCTGCACCTGACCACTTGCCACATGTTCTCACCTACCCCAAAGTTCAGGAAGAAATCACACTGAGGGCAAGAATGCCCCATTCCCTAAAGTGGGGAGAAGGCTGCCACGTGTACTCCAATTTCACATGATACTTTAAAATTAATCCCAGATGAAGTGAAGATTTAAATGCAAAATATAAAATAGTTAAAATATTGTAAGAAACTTTGGAAGAATATGTGTATAATGTTAGATCGTCATAAGCAAGATAGAAAACCTAAAGGTTGTAATGAAAAGTATAGACATACTTCATTATATAAAAGCATCTTTTATGGAAACATAACATGAGCAATATTAAAAGAGAAAAGAGAGGCTGGAAAGATATTTTCCATGTTTATGTCAAATAAAGGATTTGTATTCCCTGTATAAAATGATCTCCTCATGTCCTTTGCAGAACATGGATGGAGCTGGAGGCCATTATCCTTAGCAAACTAACTCAGGAACAGAAAACCAAACACTGCATGTTTACTTATAAGTGGGAGCTAAATGATGAGAACACATGGACACATAGTAGAAAACAACAGACACTAGAGCTTGCCGGGGGTTGGGAAGTGGGAGAAGGGAGAGGAGCAGAAAAAATAACTGCTGGGTACTAGGCTTAGTACCTGAGTCACAAAATAACCTGTACAACAACAAACCCCTGTGACATGAGTTTACAACAAACCTGCGTGTGTACCCCTGAACCTAAAATAAAAGCTTAAAAATAAAAGATCAAATAAAATGATCTCCATAAATGTGATACAGAAAAAAAGCAGAAGGGAAAAATGGACAGAGGCAAAGGTTGAAGAGGCTAATAAAAATACAAGAATTCTCCTAAACTATGGCTTATGGGAATGCAATTTAAAATAATAAGATGCCATTTTTTATTCATCTGATATAGAAATACTAATGCAGTGAGAATGCAGCACCAAGAAGGAACAGAGATATAATTTCTGATGTGTAATAATTTGTGAATTGCAATGACCACTTTTAAAGGTTAATAAGCAGTGAATATTAAAATTGTAAATGTTTACCAACTTTGACCTACCAATCTCACATTAGAAAACCTATTCTACCAAAAAAAAAAAAAAATCCTTGTGTTATATGAGCAAAGATGTTTGTTGCAATACCATTTTATAGTGGCAAAACCAAAGAAAAAACTGAAGAGCTACTAATAGGAAATGATTGGAACAATCATAGCACATCTATTGCATGCAGTAATTGATAGCCATCAAAAAGAAAACTAGGTTAGACCAGTGACTTCCAAGGCGTGGCCCTTGGACAGGCAGCCACAGCATCACCTATAAACTTGTTAGAAATGCTTATTCTCTGGCTCTACACCAGCACTTTTTTTTTTTTTTTTTTTTTTGAGACAGTCTTGATCTGTCGCCCAGGCTGGATTATACAGTGGCACGATCTTGGCTCACTGCAAGCTCCACCTCCCAGGTTCACACCATTTTCCTGCCTCAGCCTCCCGAGTAGCTGGGACTACAGGCGCCTGCCACCACACCCAGCTAATTTTTTGTATTTTTAGGAGAGACGAGTTTTCACCGTGTTAGCCAGGATGGTCTCGATCTCCTGACCTCGTGATCCGCCCGCCTTGGCCTCCCAAACTGCTGGGGCTATAGGCGTAAGCCACTGTGCCCGGTCTACACCAGGCCTTCTGAATCAAAATCTCAGAGGGTAGGGCGTAGTCATCTGTGTTTTATCAAGTCATCCAGGTGTTTCTGATACAGAAACAATATATCAATTGTCTTGAGAGGTCTATTTGCACTGTTAAATGAGAAATTAAATTTCCAAGTAATATATTTAATGTGATTCATTTTTATGAAAACACCATCAACAAAGCATGTACATCTTTTGATGAAATTTGCATAAAGTTGCATGAAAAAGCAGAAAGTTGTGGAATGATAGCTATGCTTGATGCCAATAACATTGATTAGGGTGGGAAAGGAGTGGAATGGGAGAAAAAAAACTTTCTCTTCATACATCATTGCTTCATTTTTCACTATTAATAGTGAGTATATATCACTTTCCTAATTTTAAAAATGACATTTAAATAATAAATTAAAGAAAAAAGAGTAAATGAGCCTAGACTTTAACTCCATGTAGACCCCAAGCTAATTGGACATCAATAGATAAAAGGTTCTTTATTTCCCCAAGTCTTAATTGGCCTCAAGATCAAGCTAGTGACAGTCCTGGAACAACTCTTCATTAAGCAAACTATTTAAACAGGTAGATAGGTCAGAGTTAGGATTCTTGGATTTCGCATGAAGAAGCTAATAATACAATTTCCCTGTATCATTCTCTCGAAACCACCTGCCCAGTTAAAGAACCATCCATTGGACCTTCTGAATAGATTACAGTCACTGTAACAAACTAGGTAAATACCAACATCTCTAAAATGACTTTATGGTAGTTTACTAATTGTGGAAATTTTGTGTATTGGTACTTAATCCTTCTTCTCATCGTGTTTTACTTTTAAATTTCAAATAGTATAAAAACAAAGACTTCTTGTTTAAAACCTTAACCATTTATTGAAATACAATTTTTAAAGGTCAAATTAAGTTATTGAATTGTCATTTTTTTTTACCTAAGAATTTTCTTTCAAGAACAAAATCTTTCAATACTATCAGTTGATATTGATCCTATCTATATTTTAAGTCTGTTAGAAAATACATTTATTTTAAAATGTCCATCAAGTCAATAATTATCTGTTTGTTGAATCCAAAAGTTTCATTCCAGGAAGTCACACAAGCTAATAACATGGGCCAGAATAATCACTGAGATTAGGTAAATTTAACTCACGATGTTGACTTCTTCCTTTTAATTGCTTACCTCTTGAATGTAGTCAATAGTTTGATGAGCTCTGATTATGAAGAGCTGAGCTAAAAATAGTTTGAATTAATAATCATCTGCAAAGTGACATTAAAGATTGTAAAAGTTTTATTCCCCGTCCCCCTTTCTCATTCTTTTTTTTTTTTTTTTCTTTTTCTGTTTTTGTAAGACGGAGTCTCACTCTGTTGCCCAGGCTGGAGTGCAGTGGTGCAATCTCGGCTCACACAGCCTCCCCTTCCCAGGTTCAAGCAATTCTCCTGCCTCAGCCTCCTGAGCGGCTGGGACTCTTAAGCCCACGCCAGCACACCTGGCTAATTTTTGTATTTTCAGTAAAGACAAGGTTTCACCATGTTGGCCAGGATGGTCTCTGTCTCCTAACCTCATGATCCACCCGTCTCGGCCTCCCAAGGTACTGGGATTATAGGCGTGAGTCACCGCGCCCGGCCGCTCATTCTTTTTTCATAAGACAACTTTAGGGTTACAACTGAGGTGAATCTCTAATTACTAGAGCCCAGGTGATTTGATCTTTGCATTTTACTGGAAAATTAACAGGAACATTTATTTGCCCTTAATAAAAATGTATATTCCACTAAAAGAAATTCAGGTTTAAAATTTCCCTAAGCCTGAAAGAAATACTTCCATAACCTAATATGTCAAGGTGGTCTAAATGAGGATTTTCAAAGACAATCACACAAAAAGAAGCTTTTGCCACTAGACTTAAATAGATTGGATTTATGTAATTTAATAAATTGACAAAGTCCACTGTAATTCTTTAGAAGTGAATCTCTTTTCATCTTCCAAGTTCATTGGCTTCATTACTGTTGCAAATAATTTCTAAACGCGGATTACGTCTGCACCTCTCCACAGAGCTGCTCGGAGTCCTAAGAAAAATCCTACTGATTTTGTGACATGTTTTAGTTCTCATCAGATACCAACAAAGAAAACTCTTTCTGCCTTAGCTCTAAAATGTTTGCTCTGCATTAATATATTTTGCTAGTATATATAAATAATCTTTTCCTTCAAGCAAATATTTGAGAACCTACTATGTTCCAGTTCTTGCCAAGCACTTCAAGCATGTAAGGAAAATAAAGACAAAGATTTGACGTAAGTACTATCTTACAGTACAGTAAGGATCTTTTCCTAAAAGAGTTCCTAAATGTATTTTTACTAACTCGATTAACTACTTAATTAGACGTTTAACTGAACACACGTGCAATTTCCTACCCTTTTGGTAACTAATTAATGTATTTTCTTATTTTGCTTTAAATGTTGTACCAGCCTCCACACTGTTTCTTTGCATCTTTCCCTTCATTGAGGCCCGGTGATCACTAACATTCAGCCAAGGAGCAGATAGTAATGTACCTTCCAAAATTATTTGACTTTATTTCCATAGTACTCTTTCTTTCACGAAAGAGTACCCTGAGATGCTCGGCTTAGGAAGAATATTTTTATTTAAATATTAGGAGTTTGCGCTTGCATAATTTAAATCACAATACCTTCCTCTGCAAGGACTTATGTTATGCTGAGAGTTTATCAGTTTTATCTGTGGTGTTAACGGAAATTCAAATTGCTAAATTAGATTCAGATATCATATTCATGGTTTGCACTGTTGAGAATAAAAGCAGACAGTTGAATAGATTTGGAAATTGTGCATGTTTACGGTAATGACTATACTAAGTGTGAAAAAATGTAGTTTTTTTAAAAAATGTAGTTTTAGGGAAGAAGTCTATCCAATATAAACTCTCAACCATAGCTGTAAGATCTTTTTGTTCAGTAAATTCTAATCTGTTTCTTAGCCCAGAAAAAAAAATTTGCAGTTGATGGGGAACAAAGTTCAATATTAAAGAATTCATGTTACTGAAATTCCCACCAGTTACTAATGTCCCTTGAGAGCCACAGCCAGACCTTACAGGAGAGAAGATGTATACCCTTCTGCAGAGGTCCCCCTGTTAATCCAGCATATCACAGAAAGCATGGCTGAAAGAGTTCCAGTTCACCAGTCCCCTTCCACCATCAGATACTAGATTTCCCACATTTGCAGTAGATAATGATCCGTAGATACTTCTCTGTATTTGCAACAACAACCTTTCAAAAGTATGATGCCATCCGTAGGTGTTTTCCTGGAAAACTTCTTTAACCACAAAGTACCTGAAACCCCACACTAGAATTCTTAGAATGGAGATTTCCAGAACCCACACTGTGGTTTCCTATTGGAACTACATCAAAGAGCATATGAACTACGATCTCCAGCTAATGGTTAGAAATGAAGAGTTAAAATGCCTGGGTTTAATTCCCAGCTGTGTAATCTTGCACATATTAGTTAGTCTCTGTCATTCTTTTTCACATGTAAAATGGAGATGAAACTGCTGCTCACCTTAAAGGGTTATTGTGAAGATTAAATAAAGTGCTTAGGACAATGGCTAGTACCTAGTTCCCCTTCTACAAATTCCTCATTCAACAAACATATATGTGTGCTACTATTTGGTAATTTTCAATGTTTTTATGCTCTATCACTTTTCTTAATATACTTTAAGGGCTTTATTGGTTTTATTGGCATTTCCAAAGAACTAGATGCATATTGATTTTCTAAAGAGTTTTTTGTTATTTTCCTCTTTCCTTTTTATAAATTTTATAAAATTGAGATACATCTTTTTCTTAATATTCTGTTTTCTTTGGTTATTTTTCTTTCTGTAGGTTTTTTTATGTTTGCCTTTTTTCCTAAATGTGGGCATTAGGACACTATTTATAGCTTGTACTATAAATAATAGGCTTGAGCATGTTTTCTAGAGTTTTCAGTGTTCATGTTAATTTTCTCTTTGATTCAAGAATAAACTGGGAGTGAATTTCTTAATTTTTATGAAGTTCAAATTCTTTTGTGTCATCCCTTGGTTTTTAGATGACTGCATTTGTTTGAGAAAACCTTTTAGTTTACCGTCATCTCTATTAAAAAAGAATTTTGTCTTGACAGTAAAAAATGTACTACCATCTAAGAGAATTTCTTTAAATTAGTAATTCTGATACACCCTTAATAATTTCCAAGATTTCTGCAGGCAATGTAGCCTTGATGTTGAGAAACATAGAATAATTAGTAAAATCAAAAGAAAGTCAATGTTTGAATGTCTAGGCATTCAGTTTCCTTATTGTAAATTTTAAGTATCTAGTAGGAATAAAGAATAAGGCACGGGAAGAATTTTAAATACTTCTACTTGATTATACATTTCACTCCACTCAGTTTTAATAATGTGTTTATAATATTAGTCAGTCCAGGAAGCTTTCTGGAAGTAAATTGACAGGAACTCAAGCATCAAAACAGAATGGTGGGTATGAAGTGGGCCCAGCAGACTGTCAAGTTCAAGCCCCTGTTTAAATATACATATAAATAAGTAGACCATCCAAACAATATGTATCGAGCATCAGATAAGAAAATTTTACTATTATGATACTTCTGCTCCAAGAAGAAAAAACAAATAAGCAAAAACATGCAAGAACAAATGGCTTAACTTCCAAGGCAGCGCCAACAACACAGACAACAGACCTTCATATAAGTTCTAGAAGTTTATCATCTCAGTCCCCAAAAAACAAGACATTTACCCTGAATCCAGAGTTCTCACTATTTTATGCAGGGTTATGGAAAGAAAAACTATTCACATAACTTTGAGCAAGTGGTTCTCATTGAACTTCAGTTTCCACATCTGATAAACAGCTGTGGGGTGCTAAAGGGCCTATGTAATCTGCAGTTATTTTTAGTTTTAATATTCTTTAGTTTTATAGGCTGGTTAACATATGTCTACTCTAAGCATTAAAAACATACGAAGAGGCCAGGCGCGGTGGCTTATGCCTGCTATCCTTGCACTTTGGGAGGCCAAGGCGGGCGGATCACTTGAGGTCAGGAGTCCGAAACCAGCCTGGCCAACATGGTGAAACCCCGTCTCCACTTAAAAGAAAAACAAAAACAACAAAAACTTAACCGGGCAAGGTTGTGGTGCCTGTAATCCCAGCTGCTTGGGAGGCTGAGGCAAAAGAATTGCTTGAACCCGAGAAACGGAGGTTGTAGTGAGCCAAGATAATGCCACTACACTCTAGCCTGGGTGACAGAGTGAGACTCTGTCTCAAAATATGATAAAATAAATAAACAAACAAACAAACATATGAAGAAAGTCCAATCACAAATAGCAGGGCTATAAGATAACTTATTAAAATGGTTTTGATTGAATACACAGCACCCTAAAGCATCACTTGGTAAGACTAGTTTTGAAGTTATCTTTTCATTGATAATAACCTAAGTCTTCAGGTATAAAGATTAATCATGTCAGAAGTTATTTTGTAATATGAAAATTTGATTTAACCATCTAAAACTGTAAGAAGGAAGAAAATTTCTGAGTACCAAAAATGGGCCAAGAAATGCGCATTAGGTGTTTTACATGTTTTATAAGTGGAAATGATGAACGTAAAATTGCAAACAATCAGCCTCTAGCAGATGCTGTTGGTTCCCTGTCCATATCCCTTGGGTGTTGTGACTTTAGTTTGCTCCTGCACAAATATTACACCAACTGGCAGTATCTGCATCTCTTTACCTGAAAGTCTGGGAAGCCAAGGAAGGCCGCTTTGCCTGCACAGAGCAGGCAGATGGCTAGCTTATCCACTCTGCAGGCAAAGTGTGTGTTCTACACTATTAACTTAAAAAAATCACAAGATATGAATTTATAAAAGGAAAGAGGAGACTGTATTTCTTTTAAAGAGTTACAGTCTGCAAGGTGGCCATCCCACAGGATGGGAAGCGTGCCTCAGGCCAAGAACAAAAACAGGCACTTCGAAGGAGGAGTTGGAGTGGGATCTCTACGCTAAAGAAATTGGCTAAACACACATATTCAAGTGACAGGAGGGGCTATGAATACAAAGGTAGCCCTGACACATGCACATGGAACAAACATGCATATAACATACAACCTATGTTCACTTTAGGGTACAGATTTAACATTTAAATGTATTACAATTGGACACTAAAAATCAAAAGATCTTTTCAGGACATGAAGGCACACGAGTGCACAATCTCTGTAAACCAGCCAGGACCAGTCCATGGTCAGTGGCCTTCTTACCTGAAGAAAGTTACTAACATCAGTCTCTAATCCAAGATAAGAGTAGTCCCCTCTTATATTCAGGGGGTATGTTCCAAGACCTCCACTGAATGCCTGAAACTGAGGATAATTTACTGAGCTGGATTGACTTCACTTGGAACAAGTTTTTGTTTGTGCTTTTTTGGTGTATTTTTCAACTTTTATTTTGGTTACAAGGGGTACATGTGCAGGTTTGTTACCTGGGTACACTGCATAATGCTAAGGTTTAGGTTATGAATGATTCTGTCACCCAGGTACAGAGCATAGTACCCAAAGTTAGTTTCAATCCATGCCCCCCACCCACAATAGTCCCAGTTTCTATTGTTGCCATCTTTATGTTTCTGAATACTCAGTGTTTAGTTGTCATTTACAAGTGAGAACCCGTGGTATTTGTTTTCTCTTCCTGTGTTAATTAGCTTAGGATAATGGCCTTCAGCTACATCCATGTTGCTGCAAAAAGATGTGATTACATTCCTTTTTATGGCCGTGTGATATTCCATGGTATATATGTAACACATTTTCTTTACCCAATCCACCACTGACAGGCACCTAGGTTGATTTCATGTCTTTGCTATTGTGTGAATAGTGCTGCAGTGAACATGCAGGTGTATGTGTCCTTTTCGAAGAAAGATTTGTTTTCTTTTGGACATATACCCAGAAATGGCATTACTGGTGTGAATGGTGTTCAAAGTTCTTTGAGAAATCTCCAAACTGCTTTCCCCAGTAGCTAAACCAATCTACGTTCCCACCAACAGTGTATAAGCAGCCTTGCCAGTATCTGTTATTTTTCTACTTTTAACAGTAGCCATTCTGACTGATTTGATATGGTATCTCATTGTGGTTTTGATTTGCATTTCTCCGATCACTAGTGATGAGGAGCATTTTTTTCCTATTTTTGTTGGTTGCTTTTATGTCTTCTTTGGAGAAGTGTCTGTTCTTGTACTTTGCATAGTTTTTAATCAGATATTTGCTGTTTGCTTGTTTGTTTGTTTAAGTTCCTTATAGATTCCGTATATTAGACCTTTTTTGGATGTACAGTTTGTGAATATTCTCTCCCATTCTGTAGGTTGTCTGTTTACTCTGTTAATAGTTTTTTTGTTTGTTTGTTTGTTTGTTTGTTTTTTGCTGTGCAGAAGCTCTTTAGTTCAATTAGGTCCCACTTGTCAATTTTTGTTTTGGTTGCAATTGCTTTTAGGGACTTAGTCATAATTTTTTTTCCAAGGCCAATGTCCAGAATAATTTTCCTAGATTTTATTCTAAGATTTTTATAGTTTGAGGTCTTACAGTTAAGGCTTTAATCCATCTTCAGTTAACTTTTGTACATAGTGAAAGGTTGGGGTCTAGCTTCATTCTTCTACATATGGCTAGACAGCTATTACAGCACCATTTATTGATTAGGGAGTCTTTTCTTCATTGCTTATTTTTGTCAACTTGTCAAAGATTAGATGGTTGTAGGTGTACAGTCTTATTTCTTGGTTCTCTATTCTGTTTCATTGGTCTACATGTCTGTTTTTATGCTAGGATCATGCTGTTTTGGTTACTGTAAACTTATAGTACAGTTTGAAGCCAAGTAACCTGATGTCTCCAGCTTAGATCCTTTAGCTTAGGATTGGTTTGGCTAGTTGGGTCCATTTTTTGTTCCATATGAATTTTAAAATAGTTTTTTCTAATTCTGTAGCAAATAATGTTGGTAGTTTGACAGCAGTAGCACTGAATCTATAGATTGCTCTGAGCAATGTGGTCACTTTAACCACGTTAATTCTTCTAATCCATGAGCATGGAATGTTTTTTCATTTGTTTGTGTCATCTCTGATTTCTTATTGCAATGTTTTGTAGTTCTCCTTGCAGAGATCTTTCACCTCCTTGGTTAGATGTATTCCTAGGTATGTTTGTGTGTGTGTGTGTGGTTATTGTAAATGGAACTGTGATCTTGAGTTGGCTCTAAGCTTTAACATTATTGGTGTATAGAAACACTACTCACTTTTGTACATTGAGTTTGTATCCTGAAACTTTACAGAAGTTGTTTATCAGTTCCAGGAGCCTTTTGATGGAGTCTTTAAGGTTTTCTACGTGTAGGATCATATAATTTATGAAGAGAGATAGTTTGACTTGTACTTTTCCTATTTGGATGACTTTTATTTCTTTACTTTACATGATTGCTCTGGCTAACACTTCCAGTACTATGTTGAATGGGCATCTTTGTCTTATTCCAGTTCTCAAGGCCAATGTTTCTGATTTTTGCCCATTCAATATAATATTGGTTGTGGTTTTGTCATAAATGACTTTTATTATTTTGAGGTTTTTTTTATGTATTTTGTTGGGGATTTTTGCATCTATGCTCATCAGGGACATTGGCCAATAGTTTTCTTTTTTTTATTGTGTGTTTGCCAGGTTTTGCCATCAGGGTGATGCTTCATAGAATGAGTTAGTGAGGAAGTCCTCCTCAATTTTTTGGAATAGTTTCGGTAGGACTGGTACCAATGATTTGCTGTATGCCTGGTAGAATTCAGCTATGAATCCATCTGGTCCAGGACTTTTTGGTTGGCAAATTTTTTATTACTGATTCAATTTTGGAACTCATTCAGTATTCCAATTTTTTCCCTGATTCATTCTTGGGAGATGGTATGTTTTCAGGAATTTATCAATTTCCTCTAGATTTTCTAGTTTGTGTGAATAGAGGTGTTCATAATAGTCCTGAGGAACTTTTGCATTTCTGTCAGATTGATTGTAATGTCACCTTTCTCATTTCTGATTGTGCTTATTTGGATATTCTCTCTTTTTTCTTTGTTAATATAGCTAGCTAGCTAGCTATCAGTCTTATTTATCCATTCAAAAAACCAACTTTTGGTTTTATTGATTTTGATATGGATTTAAGTGTTTCAATTTCACTCAGGTCTGCTCTGATTTTAGTTATTTCCTCTGCTAGCTTTTGGATTAGTTTGTTCCTGTTTTCCTAGTTCTTCTCAGTGTGATGTCAGATCATTAATTTAAGATATTTCCAGAATTTTAAGGTAGGCATTTAGCACTATAAATTTTTCTTCTGAAAGGGAATGCTTATACACTGTTGGTGGGAGTGTAAATTACTTCAACCATTGTGGAAAGCAGTATGGTGATTCCTCAGAGAGCTAAAAGCAGAACTAACCATTTGACCTAGCAATCCAATTACTGGGTATATACTGAAAGGAATATAAATCGTTCTACCACAAAGACACATGCACATGTGTGTTCATTGCAGCACTATTCACAATAGCAAAGACATGGAATCAACCTAAATGCCCATCAATGACAGATTGGATAAAGAAAATGTAGTACATATATACCATGGAATACTATGCAGTCATAAAAGAAAATGATATTATATCTTTTGCAAGAACATGGATAGAGCTAGGGGCCATTATCCTTAGCAAACTAATGCAAGAACAGAAAACCAAATACCCACATGTTCTCACTTATAAGTGGGAGCTAAATGATGAGAACTCATGGACACAAAGAGAGAAGCAACATACACTGGGGACTACTTGAGGGTGGAGGTTGGGAGGAGGGAGAGAACCAGAAAAAATATTATTGAGTATTAGGCTTCATACCTGGGTGACAAAACAATCTGTAAAACAAACCCCTGTAATTAAAGTTTACCTACATAACAAACCTGCACATGTACCCTTGAACGTACAATAAAAGCTTAAAAACAAAACAAAACAAAACAAAAAATACTTTTCTCCTAATACTGCTTCTGCTGCATCTCATAAATTTTTGTATGCTGTATCTCTGTTTTCATTTACTTTAAAGAATTTTTTTTTATTTCTGCCTTAATTTCATTGTTTACCAAAAGTCACTCAGGAGCAAATTGTTTAGTTTCCCTGTAATTGTATAGTTTTGAGAGATCTTGATATTAATTTCTATTTGTATTCCATTCTGGTCCAATAATATGGTTAGTATGATTTCATTTGTTTTTGAATTTGCTGAGATTTGCTTTATGGCTGAGCATGTGGTCGATCTTGTATTACCTTCCATTTGCAGATGAGAAGGATGTACATTCTGTGGCTGATGAGTAGAGTATTCTGTAGATGTCTCTGTAGAATTGATCAAATATTAAGTTTATGTTGCATTTATGTCCAGAATTTCTGAGTTTAAATCTAGGATTTCTTTTTTAGTCATCTGCCTTGACGATTTGTCTAGTGCTGTCAATGGAGTGTTAAAGTCCCAAACTATTATTGTGTGACTAAGTCTTTTCATGGGTCCAGAAGTAGTTGCTTTATGAATCTGGGTGGTCCAATGTTGGTTAAATACGTATTTAGGACAGTTATGTTTTCTTGTTGAATAGAAACAATTACAACATAATGCCTTTCTTTGTCCTTTTTTACTATTGTTGCATTCAAGACTGTTTTATCTGATGTAATAGCAACCCTCTTTTTTCTTTTCCATTTGCATGATAGCTCTTTCTCCAACCCTTTATTTTGAACCTATGAGTGTGTCACTACATGTGAAATTAGTCTCTTGAAGCAGACAGATGGATCTTGTTTTTTAATGGTACCTGCTACTCTGTGCAATTAGATTAGGCATTTAGACCATTTATATTTAAGGTTAATATTGCTATGTCAAGTTTTGATCTTAATATTGATATGTCAAGTTTTGATCTTATTGTGAGGTTGTTAGCTGGTTGCTTTGTAGTTTCTATCATGTGATTGCTTTATAGAATCTTCAGGCTATTTATTTAAGTGTGTTTTTATGGTAACAAGCACTGCTTTTTCATTTCCATGTTTAGAACTCTTTTAAGGAGCTCTTATAAGGCTGGCCTGGTAGTAACATATTCACTTAGAGCTTGCTTCTCTGGAAAAGCTTTCATTTCTCCTTCGCTTATGAGGCTTAGTTTGCCAGGATGTGAAATTCTTGATTGGAATTTATTTTCTTTATGAATGCTGAAAATAGGTCCCTAAGCTCTCCTGGCTTCTAAGGGTTTCTGCTGAGAAGTCCTCTGTTTACCTGAAGTGGTTCTCTTTGTACATGATTTGACTTTATCCTATAGCTGCCTTTATGATTTTTTTCTTTAGCTCTGACCTTGGACATTCTGGTGACTCTATGCCTTTGATGATGTTCACTTTGTATAGTATCTCACAGATGTTCTCTGGATTTTTTGTATCTGGATATCTATCTCTTTAGCAAGATTAAGACAGTTTTCTTGAATTATTCCAAGTATGTTTTCCAGGCTCTTTTCTTTTTCTCTTCTGTCACGCATGTCAATAATTCATCACTTTTCACAATGTTATATTTCTCAAAGACTGCTTTTTTTATTTTCTTTTAATTTTTATCTAACTGGGTTAATTCAAAAGACTGGTGTTCAAGCTCTGAAATCCTTTCATTTGGCCCACTCTATTGATAAAAGGTTTTCATTGTATTTTGAATTCCTTAAGTGAGTTTTTCAATTCCAGAAGCTCTGATTGATTTCTTTTTAAGATATTTATCTCTTCCTTCATTTCCTGGATTTCTTTAGAAGTTTCTGTGTATTGATTTTTTAACCTTGTCTTGGATCTCATTGAGCTTCCTTGCAATCCATATTCTAAATTCTTTATCTGTCATTTCTGAATTTCAATTTTGGTTAGGGATCAATGCTGGAGAGCTAATGTGATCCCTTGGTGGTATCAATAAATACAGATTTTTTTCATGGTGCTATAATTCTTGAGCTGTTTTTTTTTTTTTTTTTTTTTTTTTTCTCATCTGGAGATGCTGGCACTTCTAATTTTTATCATTATTTTCATGCAGGTAGATTTTTTATTTTTCTTTCTTTTCCTATATTATTATTATTTTTTTTTTCCTTTTCCCATCTTCCTGGGGGCTCTGACTGTACAGAATGCTAAGTAGGGCTTTTTGGTTTTGCTTCTATAGCCCTACACACTAATTTGGGCAGGTTTTACACTGGGCTGTTCACTTCTACCTACAAGCCAATAGCTGGTGCTTACAGGTAAGAGTTGGCTACAGCCAATGTGGCTGGATGTATACTGATCCTTGTTTACTGACCAAAGCTCTCTGTTGCTTCAGGCAATGGGCTGATTTATGAAGGCACAGTGGTCTGAGCTCCCTGATCATATGGGCACAGCCAGACCAGGTAGGTCCACCTACAGATCCTTCAATGGCAGGCACAAGCACCAGCCTTAGGGAAAATTCAGTGGGCAGCCACCAAAAACCTAGAGATGGGCCTAGGTCAGGAGCTGGGAAACCTCCTCCACCCCAAATTCTCTGTAGGGGTTAGACAGCAGCCTAAACTCCCAATCCAGGAGAGTGAGTGCTCCAGATGCCTGGAGATCTGCCTGGGTATGCAGCAATTAAGGCCCCCTGTATTAGGATCTATGTCCAGGAAGGGTGGAAAAGTGCACACTGCTGAACCAAATGAGTGGTTATTGTTTATTCTTTGACCGAAGAGTACTGTTTATTCTTTGTTTATTCTTTGACTGAAGGGGTGCATGACTTAACCCTTGCCTAGCATGGCCTTAGGACTTGTTTATAATTTGGTACTTTATTGCCACAAAGAGCCTGTTCTGTCAGTCTTATGATCTCTATTTTAACATTAATGCCAATCATTTGTGTCTAAACGATAAAAGAGAGGGGGTATAACAAAGCATGTCTGACCTCCCATTCCATCATGGCTGGAAACTCAGCTTTAAGGTTTCTCTGGGGTCACCTTGGCCACAAAAGGGGGTCCATTCAGTCACTGGGGGCTTAGGATTTTATTTTAACCTTACAACACTATTTCCCAGAATTCTCCAGAGGTAGTAAGGTTTAGTCACTGACAGCAGAGGCTGCCTTTATAGTCCTCCCAACATCGGCTACCCCCATTTCCATGACTCTCTTCCTCTCCTCCCTACCCGTGTTGCCTGCATCTGCCAAATCAACTACTTGTACTCAAATCCTTGTCTTGTCTCAGGAGCTGCTTCTGGAGGGAGAGACACACACAAAGACTACCAGAAAAAGACTGATCTATTGTGAAAGCACATAGTCCAATTAAATTATTATTTTACCTTTACCACTCCACTTATATACACACTCACATTCTTTGCTCAAACTAAGAAACAACCTTGGCAAGCATCTTGTATCTACAATCAAGAAAGTGATAACCACTTACAAAATAAATAAATAAACAAACAAATAAATAAACATGAATGTGAAATGGAATGCCCACTCTGGCAGCAAAGAACATGGCAGAGACTTTTTCCACAAATGATGATATTAAGGCTTGCAGGAAGGGAGCCAGTCCTTTAATGACCATTTTCTCTACTTTTGGAAAAATCTTGAAGATAAAGACTTGAAGAAGCATGCTTTAGCAAGGTAGGTGTGATTAAGGGTACATTCTGCTCAGCACTAATTCTGAGTCTGAAAGCAAAATTTTGGCGGAGACACACCATGTGTACTGTCTTTCAGGAGTTTAGAAATAATGAAAAGAAGTATGTTGGAGATTTTCTAAAAGAAGAAAAAGAAAACTGCCATTATCCCAATTATGCTTTTAGCATAAAGTTCAAATCAAAGGCAAATGTCAAATTTTAGAGTAATTAAAGAGGTAATTGCTGTTAAAATATTTTGGTTCATATATGTGGAAGTAAAAATTGCTGCTATAATATTTTGGTTCTCATATATGTGGAAGTAAAAAAAAAAAAAATTCCCTTCCCATGAGACCCTTCTCAGAAAATATGTCTGTTTCCTTGTGGCTGAATCATTCATGAACAAACTATGGATTATCAGGTATGTTGCTTTTTTCTGGTTTGACTTTTATGGAGTCAATCACAGGAATAAGCCTGTTCCTACATAAAACTAATTCTGAATGAGAAAATGAAAATTTTATGCTTGACTGATGCTAGATATACTTAGCACCCAGTTATAAAGAATTTGGTCTCTTTTTTTCTTTTTGCTCATCCTCTTTTCCTTTTCTCTTCTCTGCTCTATTTCAATGGAAATTCTCTTGATAAACTCAGCCCCCAGGATTTTATCTTCCTAAATTTGGAGACCAACTATAGTGATATCTAACGAAGGAAAGGGGATGTCCCAAAAAATAGTAGACACATGGCTTGGGGCTTCATAAGACAGGGAGTAAAGAGAGAATCAGAGCATCAGAGACCTCAATGGCATATTAAAAACTGGGAGATGACAGGAGATTTTATAAAGCATTGTTATTCTATAAAACTGTGGTTCAAACACAAATCACTCAAATACTAACCTGAAAGTATAAGCTTATAATAGAATATAGGAAGTATAGTCTGGAATACTAGGCTAAGATGCTTGTCCTGTCCCTTTCTATCCAGAACGTACATACAATGGTGCCAGTGGTCTCCAGAGCACTAACAGGACAATTTTGAATACTTCATTAGATAACACAAACCACCAAACAGGCATTAAGCTATCATTTTCCAATCAACCACATTATCATTATCATTTCTGTCTCTAAAAGATGGATGTTTAAAGATGGATGTGTACATTCCATCTTGGGAAAAGTGGTAATTTTATTTCAGCTTTATGTACATCATTAAGTTGATGGGAATTATGAAGACCTAAATTACATACGCGAGCCTTTTCAGGCACTGAGCCCTCTGGTAGGAAGAGGCAGCCATCAAATCAGTCAGTTTAAATCATCCTTGACATTAACAAGGTGGCTGGCTATGATCACTTTAATAAATGACTTTCTGTTCCTATTAGCTGAGTGACTATACTCTAGCTCCTGTTCCAGAAGCATGTCGCCAAACTAGTCTCCCAAAAAGTGTATTTAAAGGATACAAGATTTTTTCAGTGTTTGTATTCAAATAAATGCTTAACTTTTTAGGATTATTGGGCAAGATGGCCGAACAGGAACAGCCTCAGTCTGCAGCTCCCAGTGAGACCAACGCAGAAGGCAGTGATTTTTGCATTTCCAACTGAGGTACCTGGCTTATCTCGTTGGGACTGGTTAGACAGTGGGTGTAGCCCACGGAGGGCGAGCAGAGGCAGGGTGTGGCATCACCTCACCCAGGAAGCACAAGGGGTTGGGGGAACTCCCTCCCCTATCCCAGGGAAGCCATGAAGGATTGTGCTGTGAGGGATGGTGCTATCTGGCCCAGATATTACACTTTTCCCACTGACTTTGCAACCCATAGACCAGGAGATTCTCTCAGCTACCCAAACAAGCAGGACCCTGGGTTTCAAGCACAAAGCTGGGCAGCCGTTTGGACAGACACCCAGCTAGCTGCAGGAGTTTATTTTCTTCATACCCCAGTGGTACCTGGAATACCAATGAGACAGAGCTGCTCACTCCTCTGTAAAGGGGGCTGAAGCGAGGGAGCTGAGTGGTCCTGCTCAGGGGATCCCACCCCAACGGAGACCAACAAGCTAAGATCCACTGGCTTGAAATTCTTGCTGCCAGCACAGGAGTCTGAAGTCGACCTGGGACACTTGAGCTTGATGTAGGGAGGGGTGTCCACCATTACTGAGGCTTGAGTAGGTGGTTTTCCCCTCACAGTGTAAACAAAGCTGCCAGGAAGTTCAAACTGGGCATAGCCCACTGCGGCACCACAAAGCCGCTGTAGCCAGACTGCCTCTCTAGATTCCTCCTCTCTGGGAAGGACACCTCTGAAAGACGGGCAGCAGCCCCAGTCAGGGGCGTATAGATAAAGCTCCCATCTCCCTGGGACAGAGCACCTGGGGGAAGGGACGGCTGTAGGTGCAGCTTCAGCAGACTTAAACATTCTTGCTTGCCAGCTCTGAAGAGAGCAGATCTCCCAGCACAGTGCTCAAGCCCTGCTAAGGGACAGACTGCCTCCTCAAGTGGGTTCCTGAACCCCATGCCTCCTGACGGGGAGAAACCTCCCAGCAGAGGTCAACAGACACCTAATATAGGAGAGCTCCGACTGGCATCTGACAGGTGCCCTCTGGGACAAAGCTTTCAGAGGAAGGAACAGGCAGCAATCTTTATGTTTTGCAGCCTTTGCTGGTGATGCCCAGGCAAACAGTGTCTGGAGTGGGCCTCCAGCAAACTCCAGCAGACCTGCAGCAGTGGGGCCTGACCTTTAAAAGGAAAACTAACATAGAGAAAGCAATAGCATCAACATCAACAAAAAGGATGAACACTCAAAAACCCCATGCGAAGGTAACCAAGATCAAAGACAAAAGGTAGACAAATCCACGAAGTTGAGGAGAAACCAAAACAAAAAGCATTCCAAAAACCAGAATGCCTCTTCTCCTCCAAAGGAATACAACTCCTTACCAGCAAGGGAACAAAGCTGGACAGAGAATGATCTGATGAATTGACAGAAGTAGGCTCCAGAAGGTGGGTAATAACAAACTCCTCCAACCTATAGGAGCATGTTCTAACCCAATGCAAGGAAGCTAAGAACCTTGGTAAAACATTACAGGAAGTGCTAAATAGAATAACCAGTTTAGAGAAGAACATAAATTACTTGATGGAGCTGAAAAACATAGCACGAGAACTTCATGAAGCATACACACGTATCAATAGCTAAATTGATCAAGTGGATGAAAGGATATCAGAAATTGAAGATCAACTTAATGAAATGAAGCCTGAAGACAAGATTAGAGAAAAAAGAACAAAAAGGAATGAACAAAGCCTCCAAGAAATATGGGACTATATGAAGAGACCAAATCTATGTTTGATTGGTGTACCTGAAAGTGACGGGGAGAATGGAACCAAGCTGGAAAACACTCTTAAGGATATTATCCAGGAGAACTTCCCAACCTAGCAAAGCAGGCCAATATTCAAATTCAGGAAATACAGCGAACACCACAAAGATACTCCTCGAGAAGAGCAATCCCAAGACACGTAATCATCAGATTCAGCAAGGTTGAAATGAAGGAAAAAATGTTAAGGGCAGCCAGAGAGAAAGATCGGGCTACCCATAATGGGAAGCACATCAGACTAACAGCAGATCTCTCTGCAGACACCCTACAGCCAGAAGAGAGTGGGGACCAATATTCAACATTCTTAAAAGAATTTACAACCCAGAATGTCATATCCAGCCAAACTAAGCTTCATAAGTGAAGGAGAAATAAAATCCTTCACAGACAAGCAAATGCTGAGGGATTTTGTCACCATCAGGCCTGCCTTAAAAAAGTTCCTGGTTGCCTCGCCTCTTCCCCCTTTTGTCAGCTGAGCAGTTTGTGGTTTCTCTGCAAGTTTCAGGAAGTATTCACAAAAGAAAAATACATTTTGCTTTTTATTCCTGAGGAATGGGGCAGGGACAGTGGAGAAGGTGCTGGGAAATCAGTCACCTGGGAAAGGGGGCCCGGCCATGATGCTAAATATCTCCAGCTCCCGAGTGACTGGATTTCTCCAGGACCAACAGACCTCAGACCCTCAGACCTGCCCCAGGGCCAGGTGGGGAAAGTGAAGGCTCTACGAGGAAGTGAAATTCTGAGTTGTTGGGCTAAGCCTGATCCCCTCTCCATGCTACCCGCCCCCCAACCCACTCTGGCCTCAGTAGGTTTTGTTTTAGTTGTGGCTGTCACCCAGGCTAGAGTGCAGTAGCGCAATCTCGGCTCACTGCACCTCCACCTCCCGGGCTCAAGCGATTCTCCAGCCTCAGCCTCCCGAGTAGCTGGGACTGCAGGTGCTCCACCACGCCCGGCTAATTTTTGTATTTTTAGTAGAGACAGGGTTTCTCTATGTTGGCCAGGCTGGTCTCGAACTCCTGGCCTCAGATGTGATCCACCCGCCTCGGCCTCCCCAAGTGCTGAGATTATAGGTGTGAGTCACCATGCCCGGCCCCTCAGTAGGTTTTAAGGAGCCCCCAACCCTCCTCCTTTCTGGTCTTGACAAGCTATACTGCTCCATCTTCCCCCGGCCACACGCCCCGCCAAGTACTGCACAGGGACCCCCACCCAGGGGCCCTGCTCCATGAGATAATGTGAAATACGATTGTGGACCAAACACAATAAAACCTCTGTTTGTAAGAAGAAAAAAAAAAAAAAGAAGAAAAAAAAGGAAAAAAAAAGAAAAAGAAAAAAGGAAAAAGAAAAAAAAAGAAGAAAAAAAAAAAAAAGAAGAAGAAAAAAAAAAAAAAAAGTTCCTGAAGGAAGCACTACATATAAAAAGGGAAAACGAGTACCAGCCACCGCAAAAACAAACCAAACTGTAAGACCATCAACACTACGAAGAAACTGCATCACCTAATGGGCAAAATAACCAGCTAGCATCATAATGACAGGATCAAATTCACACATAACAATATTAAAATTAAATGTAAATGGCCTAAATGCCCCAATTAAAAGACAGACTGGCAAACTGGATAAAGTATCAAGACCCATCAGTGTGCTGTATTCAGAAGACCCATCTCATGTGCAAAGACACACATAGGCTCAAAATAAAAGGATGGAGGAAGATTTACCAACCAATTGGAAAGCAAAAAAAAAAAAAAGCAGAGGTTGTAATCCTTGTCTCTGACAAAGCAGACTTTAAACCAACAAAGACCAAAAGAGACAAAGAAGGCCAATATATAACGGTAAAGGGATCAATTCAAGAAGAAGAGCTAACTATCCTGAATATATACGCACCCAATACAGGAGCACCCAGATTCATAAAGCAAGTTCTTAGAGACTTACAAAGATGCTTAGACTCCCACACAATAATAATGGGAGACTTTAACACCCCACTGTCAATACTAGACAGATCAATGACACAGAAAATTAACAAGGATATTCAGGACTTGAACTCAGCTCTGGACCAAGTGGACCTAATAGACATCTACAGAACTCTCCACCCCAAATCAACAGAATATACATTCTTCTCAGCACCACATAGCACTTATCCCAAAATTTGACCACATAATTGGAAGTAAAACACTCCTCAGCAAATGCAAAAGAATGGAAATCATAACAAACAGTGTCTCAGACCACAGTGCAACCAAATTAGAACTCAGGATTACAAAACTCACTCAAAACCACACAACTACATGGAAACTGAACAACCTGCTCCTGAATGACTACTGGGTAAATAACAAAATTAAGGCAGAAATACATAAGTTCTTTGAAACCAATGAGAACAAAGACCCAACATACCAGAATCTCTGAGACACAACTAAAGCAGTGTTAAGAGGGAAATTTATAGCACTAAATGCCCACAGGAAAAAGTGGGAAAGATCTAAAATCAACACCCTAACATCACAATTAAAAGAACTAGAGAAGCAAGAGCAAACAAATTCAAAAGTTGGCAGAAAGCAAGAAATAACTAAGATCAAAACAGAAGTGAAGGAGATAGAGAGATGAAAAATTTTCAAAAAATCAATGAATCCAGGAGCTGGTTTTTTGAAAAGACCAACAAAATAGATAGACTGCTAGCTAGACTAATAAAGAAGAAAACAGAGAAGAATCAAATAGACACAATAAAAAATGGTAAAGGGGTTATCACTACTGATCCCATAGAAATACAAACTACCATCAGAGAATACTATAAACACCTCTATGCAAATAAGCTAGAAAATTTAGAAGAAATGGATAAATTCCTGGACACATATACCCTCCCAAGACTAAACCAGAAAGAAGCCAAATCCTTGAATAGACCAGTAACAAGTTCTGAAATTGAGGCAGTAATTAATAGGCTACAAACCAAAAAAAGCCCAGGACAAGATGAATTCACAGCTGAATTCTGCCAGCTGTGAATTCTGCCAGGTACAAAAAGGAGCTGGTACCATTCCTTCTAAAACTATTCCAAGCAACAGAAACAGAGGGATGCCTCCCTAACTCTTTTTATGAGGCTACCATTATCCTGATACCAAAACCTAGCAGAGACACAACAAAAAAAGAAAATTTCAGGCCAATATCCCTGATGAACATCGAAGCAAAAACCCTCAATACAATACTGACAAACCAAATCCAGCAGCACAGTTAAAAGCTTATCCACCATGATCAAGTCAGCTTCATCCCTAGGATGCAAGGCTGGATCAACATATGCAAATCAATAAATGTAATCCATCACATAAACAGAACCAATGACAAAAATCACATGATTATCTCAATAGATGCAGGAAAGGCCTCGATAAAATTCAACATCCCTTCATGCTAAAAACTCTCGATAAACTAGGTATTGACAGAATGTATCTCAAAATAATAAGAGCTATTTATGACAGACCCACAGACAATATCATACTGAATGGGCAAAAGCTGAAAGCATTCCCTTTGAAAACTGGGACAAGACAAGGATGCCCTCTCACCACTCCTATTCAACATAGTATTGGAAGTTCTGGCCAGGGCAATCAGGCAAGAGAAAGAAATAAGGGGTATTCAAATAGGAATACAGCAAGTCAAATAATCTCTGTTTGCAGATGACATGATTGTATATTTAGAAAACCCCATCATCTCAGTCCAAAAACTCCTGAAGCTGATAAGGAACTTTAGCAAAGTTCCAGGTTACAAAATCAATGTGCAAAAATCACAAGCATTCCTACACACCAGTAATAAATAGAGAGCCAAATCATGAGGGAACTCCCATTCACAACTGCTACAAAGAGAATAAAATACCTAGGAATACAATTTAAAGGACATGTGAAGGACCTCTTCAAGGAGAACTACAAGGAAATAAGAGAGGACGCAAACAAATGGAAAAACATTCCGTGCTCATGGATAGGAAGAATTAATATTGTGAAAATGGCCATACTGCCCAAATTAATTTATAGATTCAATGCTATTCCCATCAAACTACCATTCACTTTCTTCACAGAATTAGAAAAAAACTACTTTAAATTTCAGATGGAACCAAAAAAGAGCCCATATAGCCAAGACAACCCTAAGCAAGAAGAACAAAGCTGGAGACATCACACTACCTGACTTCAAATTATACTACAAAGCTACAGTAACCAAAACAGATATATAAACCAATGGAACAGAACAGAGGCCTCAGAAATAACACCACACATCTACAACCGTCTGATCTTTGACAAACCTGATGAAAATGAGCAATGGGAAAAGGATTTCCTATTTAATACATGGTGTTGGGAAAACTGGCTAGCCATATGCAGAAAACTGAAACTGGACCCCTTCCTTACACCTCATACAAAAATTAACTCAAGATGGATTAAAGACTTAAACATAAGACCTAAAACCATAAAAAACCCTAGAAGAAAACCTAGGTAATACCATTCAGGACATAGGCATGGGCAAAGACTTCATGACTAAAACACCAAAAGCAATGGCAACAAAAACCAAAATTGACAAATGGGATCTCATTAAACTAAAGAGCTTCTGCACAGCAAAGGAAACTACCAGCAGAGTAAACAGGCAACCTATAGAATGGGAGAAAATTTTTGCAATCTATCCATCTGACAAAAGGCATTTAATATCCAGAATCTACAAGGAACTTAAACAAATTTACAAGAAAAAACCCCATCAAAAACGGGTGAAGGATATGAACAGACACTTTTCAAAAGAAGACATTTATGCGGCCAACAAATACATGAAAAAAAGTTCATCATCACTGGTCATTAGAGAAATGCAAATCAAAACCACAATGAGATACCATCTCATGCCATTTAGAATGGTGATCACTAAAAAGTAAGGAAACAACAGATGCTGGAGAGGATGTGGAGAAATAGAAATGCTTTTACACTGTTGGTGGGAGTGTAAATTAGTTCAACCACTGTGAAAGACAGTGTGGTGATTCCTCAAGGATCTAACACTAGAAATACCATTTGACCCAGCAATCCCATTACTGGGTATATACCCAAAGGATTATAAGTCATTCTACTATAAAGACCATCCACACGTATGTTTATTGCGGCACTATTCACAATAGCAAAGACTTGTAACCAACCCAAATGCCCATCAATGATAGGCTGGATAAAGAAAATGTGGCACATATACACCATGGAATACTATACAGTCATAAAAAAGAATAAGTTCAGGCCGGGCACTGTGGCTCACACCTGTAATCCCAGCACTTTGGGAGGCCAAGGTGGGCGGTTCACAAGGTCAGGAGTTCAAGACCAGCCTGGCTAACATGGTGAAACCTCATCTCTATTACTGATACAAAATTTAGCCAGGCATGGTGGCACGTGCCTGTAATTCCAGCTACACTGGAGGCTAAGGCAGAAGAATCACTTGAACCCGGGAGGTGGAGGAGGTTGCAGGGAGCTGAGATTGCACCATTGCACTCCAGCCTGGTCAACAGGAGGAGACTTTGTCTCAAAAACAAACAAACAAAAAGGGCCTGGCCCAGTGGCTCACTCCTGTAATCCCAGAACTTTGGGAGGCCAAGGCAGGTGGATCACGAGGTCAGGAGATCGAGACCATCCTGGATAACACACAGTGAAACACCATCTCTACTAAAAATACAAAAAAATTAACCAGACGTGGTGGCGGGCGCCTGTAGTCCCAGTTACTCGGAAGGCTGAGGCAGGAGAATGGCGTGAACCCGGGAGGAGGAGCTTGCAGTGAGCCGAGATTGTGCCACTGCACTCCAGCCTGGGCGACAGAGCAAGACTCCATGTCAAAAAAAGAAAGAAAAAGAAAAGAATGAGTTCATGTCTTTGCAGGGACATGGATGAAGCTGGAAACCATCATTCTCAGCAAACTAACACAGGAACAGAAATCCAAACACCGCATGTTCTCATTCATAAATGGGAGTTGAACAATGAGCACATATGGGCACAGGGAGGGGAACATTACACACTGGGGCCTGTCAAGGGGTAGAGGAGAAGGGGAGGGATAGCATTAGGAGAAATACGTAATGCAGATGACGGATTGATGGCTGCAGCAAACCACCATGGCACATGTACACATACACCTATGTAACAAACATTCACATTCTGCACATGTATCCCAGAACTTAAGTATAATAAAAATAATTTTTAAGGGCAAGAATATTAGAAAAAAATTGGACCCATGACTCTTTGTATCTCTTCAGTAGAAGCAATCATCAAGGCAAATGTTTACTGTTAGGTTTGTTTAGCATAGATGTGTGGACAGAAGCTTAATGTCCGTGCAATCTGTTTCCACTGCATTAGCCATTACATTAAAAACAACAAACAAAATTCTTTCTTGTTTAAAATGTGTTCCACATGCTCAGAATCAATCTTGATCAACAGACTGCAGTATAATTTGGTGGTTCAGAGATGAGAAGATTATGGACATATTTCAATTAAAAAACAAATTGAGAAAAGACAACTTAATGCATTATGCATCCAACAATGTTTCTGAAAAACATTTAGGAGTTCTCCAAGTCAATTCTGCACAGAGTCTTGGTCTACATTGCCAAACAATATAATACAGATGAATTACTTACGGAGAAGCTATAGGCAAACTTCTGTTTTTTACATAACAAATTCTTTTTTTAAAACTTTATTTATTTATTTATTTATTTATTTACTATCTTTTTTTTTTTAAGACACAGTCTCACTCTGTCACCCAGGCTGGAGTGCAGTGGCACCATCTCATCTCACTGCAACCTCTGCCTCCCGTGTTCATCGGTTCACCTGCCTCAGCCTCCCGAGTAGCTGGGATTACAGGCACATGCCACCATGCCAGGCTAATTTTTATAT
The DNA here is from genome assembly GCF_003255815.1 of Theropithecus gelada. Classification (NCBI taxonomy): domain Eukaryota; kingdom Metazoa; phylum Chordata; class Mammalia; order Primates; family Cercopithecidae; genus Theropithecus; species Theropithecus gelada. The sequence continues at coordinate 159,593,196 of NC_037673.1, forward strand.
TTTTGGTAGATACAGGGTTTCGCCATGTTGGCCAGGCTGGTCTCAAACTCCTGACCTCAGGTGATCCACCCACCTCAGTCTCCCAAAGTTCTGGGATTACAGGCGTGAGCCACCGCACCCGGCCAGCAAATTCTTAATATATATTTAAAAGTTGAGTGTGCAAAAATAAAATCATCTGTGTTTAATTCTAGCTCCACCAATTAAAAGATCCTGAATTACCTGACATCTCTGATTCCGACATTTATTCATTCAATAGATATTTATCATTTGCCTATTATGTTTGAGCCACTGTCCGAAGGTCTGGGAATACAGAAGTCAACAAAAGAGGCTCCAATTCCTGACTTTCACTTTTAAATAAATGAGTTAATAAAAGAGATTGCAGACAAATATACAGCATATTAAAACATGAAAAATGTTAGAAAGCAAAATAAGGAAAGCAGAGAATGGGTTATGAATTACTGAGGAATAGTATTTTAGATAGAGCCAGGTAAGGTGTCCCCCACCCAAAGATGACTTTGGATGATAAACTGAAGGAACTGAGGGGGCAAGTCATGCAGATAACCATCCAGGGAAAAGGCATTCCAAAGGCAGCAAGTACAAAAGCTCTGAGGCAAGAATATGCCTGACAAGAAAAGAGGTGCAAATGCCAAGCACAGAAAGGTGAAGAGCAGAGTGGCAGAGGGGGTCATAAAAATGGTGGGGTGGGGGCTAGCGGACAGACTGTGAAGGCCTCATAATACACAGAGAGAATCTCAGAGGAAATGAAAAAGCCTTGGAGGTCTTTGAGAAGAGAAGTGATATGATCCAGCTTACATTTGATAGAAATAATAATAATTTATCCCCATAGGTTTACTGAAAGATGAAATAAGAAAATTGATGTAAAATGCTTCCCTCAGAGCATGGCAAAAGGTAAACATAAAATATTCACTGCTCTAATTATTTTTGTTATCTAGATAGAGATTAGAAAAGCATAATCAAAAATGAAGTTGTTGTACGATATTATAGATTAGGTTTCTTATTTTTTAATTTTGCTTTTATCCTTCAAAAATTAGATCAATAACCCAAGGGGAGAAAGAGGAATAACAAGGATATGCTTTAGTTCAAAGATCAAGTGAACAAAATTTCTGAAACAATAAAGTCTTATTTCAAAAACGGAGGAAGAAACTTAAAGGAACAAAAGAGAGGGAAATTAAAGTTTCCAGGTAAATCTCTCAACATTCTAAGCACATAAATAATTGTAAATCTTTTTGAGGCAATTTGAATTGATGTTTCTTCTAACTTAGGCCCAGGAAGTAGCATCAAAATGTGTTTGGATGACTTCAGCAAAGAGTTTTACTTAATAAATAGAAAGAATTTGTTGTAAATAGATTCGAAGAAAGCTACTAATAGGCTTCCCTGCTGGCTGAGCAAGATTACTTTAGTAAAGCAAGGTAAAAGGTACTATTGGCTACTTAAATATTCTGGCATAAAAATTAACACAGAAGCTGGACTTCAGAGAAAAAAATAAACAGGGCATGCACAAAACATCATAGGAAACAAAGTCTATCATATTTCTTCCAGTAAATCATGACAAGGGTACAACAGGCACAAATTACATGAGCAATGGAGAGGGATTTTTATTTGAACTTACAGAGAACCTTGCAGGATCTTATTTCACAGAGAGCCCACAGAATAGTATATCTTTCATTTTTATATCATCTTATGTATTTTGCTCCTTTAAAAAGAATTTATTGATTACCTATTCTGTGCAAGGAGCTGTGGAAAATAGAAAATTGTGTAAGACATGGTACTTTCCTCCCAAGAAACTCACATTACAGCAAAGGATGACGAGGCATAGACTATATTTTACTGGACATAAGGCACCAAGAATTTAAGTTAAACCAAAATAAGAAATTCATAGAAAAAAGAAAACGTAACTATACATAGAGTTTTTAAAAACATACTCCAATTTCAGAAACACTGAAATAGGAAATGCATATATTTATATACAAAACAGGTATATAAATATCTACCCAAGAGGAAGCATAAGGAACAAGGATGCTTTTTTAAAAATGTTTTCATTTTCATCGGTTATTGGGGAACAGATAGTGTTTGGTTACATGAGTAAGTTCTTTAGTGGTGATTTGTGAGACTTTGGTGCACCCATCACCAGAGCAGTATACACTGCACCCAATTTGTAGTCTTTTATCCCTCACCCATTGCCCACCCTTTCCCCCTGAGTCCCCAAAATCCATTGTGTCATTCTTATGCCTCTGCATCCTCATAACTTAGCTCCCACTTATAAATGGGAACATACGATGTTTGGTTTTCCATTCCTGATTTACTTTACTTAGAATAATACTCTCCAATCTCATCCAGGTTGCTGTGAATGTCACTAAGTCATTCCTCTTTATGGCTGAGTAGTATCTCATCTCATATATATATATATATATATATATATATATATATATATATATATATCAGTTTATTTATCCACCCATTGTTTGATGGGCATTTGGGTTGGTTCCACATTTTTTGCAACCATTGTAGACACTGGCTTAGGCAAGGATTTCATGACCAGGAACCCAAAAGCAAATACAATAGAAACAAAGATTTAATCAAGCTGGGACTTGATTAAATTAAAAAGCTTTGCACGGGAAAAGGAACAGTCACCAGAGTAAACAGACAACCCACAGAGTGGGAGAAAATCTTCACAATCTATATATCTGACAAAGGACTAATATCCAGAACCTACAATGAACTCAAACAAATGAGCAAGGATGCTTTTTGAAATTGTTAGGTGTCATAGCAGTACAAAGAAAAAAGATACTAATTAGTACTGGGTCACATGGATAGCAAAACCCAGATGTTGTTAATATTTCAGCTGGGTTTTAAAGAGAGATAGAAATTCTATCATGGCAATGCTGGGTAACAAACGCATTCCAGGCAGATGAAATAGCACATGTAGAAGCACAGCATAAAAATTACTTTCACAGAAGGGCAGCCGTAACGCTGGGCACGGTGGCTCACACCTGTAATCCCAGCACTTTGGGAGGCCAAAGTGGGTGGAACACAAGGTCAGAAGTTCAAAACCAACCTGACCAACATGGTGAAACCCTGTCTGTACTGAAAATACAAAAATTAGCTGGGCATAGTGGCATGCATCTGTAATCCCAGCTACTCAGAAAACTAAGGCAAGAGAATCACTTGAAACTGGGAGGTGGAGGTTGCAGTGAGCCAAGATCACACCACTGCACTCCAGACTGGCAGCCTGGGTGACAAAGCAAGACTCTGTCTGAAAGAAAGAAAGAAAGAAAGAAAGAAAGAAAGAAAGAAAGAAAGAAAGAAAGAAAGNAGGGAGGGAGGGAGGGAGGGAGGGAGGGAGGGAGGGAGGGAGGGAGGAAGGAAGGGCAGCCATAAAATCAGATTGACTGGAGAAGGCTTGTGTTAGACCCAGTTATAAAGGGCTTTAAATGCTAGATAAAAGATTGTAAAACATTGCCCTGCCAGAAACTAGTACGTTTTAAAAGTAGAGGGCAATTGCTCTCCTATACGTGGTTTAGGAAGGTTAACAAAACAGTGGTAGACAGTGGGTTGTAGGGAGGCTCGTCTTCAGAGTGGGACACCAGTGAGGAATCTTTCATAATAATATAGGGAAGAGGTGCCAAACTGAACCAGGGAGGCTAAAATGTGGATTGAAAAGAAATGGATGTGCCTCTCCCTTTATAGTGCTTTTATTTACATGTGATACACAGTAATGTGGCACAGGAAGAATAATAACTAACTTAGGTTCTCATAAAGACATCAAGATAGAACATGTGTGAATTTTTTTTAACTATATGTAGGCAGAGGCAGAATCAGCCACAGAAAACACTTTCACTGCCTCAGAGGGCAGATCTGTGGTTCTCTTCTCAGCATATAATCTAACTGTCATGGAGGTTTCTGGTCAAGAATTAAAAAATGAATATTTTAGGAGAAATTGAATATTACAACTTAAGTGCTTCACCAATGATGACTTGCAGTGGCTCAGCAATTCAATGTCATTCCACTGTTGACATTTTTGTGACTGCGACAGTTTGTAAAGGCATTATGTCCACACCCAACCTGCGGCCATGTAATCAGTAGTTTATAGTTGGTGACTTCATGGGACCAGCTGTGAACCAAAATTTTGGCTACTTTATTAAGCAAGATTGAATTTAGGGGCAAGGAGACTCAGTCAGGACCTCCAAGGATTGCCAGCAGGTTGTGTCCGGCACATGGCACTCAGCTGAAGGGGTGAGCAGAAGCAGGTTCTGCTTCCCAAGCCACGCACGCTGTGGCTAGGCTGCTTCCTTTTTTTCAATGATCCACATGGAAGGCCTCATAGGCTAGGCCAAGGAGACTTCTAGAGGGAAAAGGAGAGTCACAATGGAGAGTATCAGAGGAGAGTCAGGAACATATCTGCATTTTGGAAGAGCTCCTTTGCCCCCAGGGAGGAATCAGAGGAGGGAATCCATATTTTCTATTTGAAAAAAATAAAATATTTCTGAAAGAGACTGGACATGCACACATCATCAAAAGAAATTTCATTACACACATCATCAAAATAAATGTAACACTATAATAGACTAATTACCAGTTAAAATGGACTAACTTCTCCAAGCATCACTTAGATACTAAACATTGGTTCTGACTTTCCAAAGAATTCCGTCCTAGATATTTTGGTACAGTAGATTTTAAAATGATGACCAAAAATGATGGAACAATATCAGAATCACCTTGGGTGCTTCATAATTCAGATTATGAATCAGTAGGACTGGATTCAGATGTAAAAATATGTGGCCACAGATTTTGGAAATATTGCTCCAAGACAAACTGTGACCAATAAATAGTTCACATGCAACTCATGAGAATAAATTAGTTTTTACCTTTAAATGCCATAATAGCTTCTATTTTTCAGTGTATTTCATGCCATTCTTTCCCAAGCAACCAATCTCTGTCTTTCAAGATAATTACAGTAATGGTTGATACTAACTATATATGAAAACCACGTATTCTTTTGTGTCTGACATCTTTTAAGATTATTCATGGTATAGTGTGCATCAGTATTGTGTTCATTTTTATTACTGAGCATAATAAGAAGGTTGGAAATGAAGGAGTAATCCTGATAACAAGTGAGATTTTTTCAGTCATGAAAATTTTTCTTTTTTTTTTTTTTTTTTTTTTTGAGACGGAGTCTCGCGCTGTGTCACCCAGGCTGGAGTGCAGTGGCGCGATCTCGGCTCACTGCAAGCTCCGCCTCCCAGGTTCAGGCCATTCTCCTGCCTCAGCCTCCGAGTAGCTGGGACTACAGGCGCCCGCCACCACGCCCGGCTAGTTTTTTGTATTTTTAGTAGAGACGGGGTTTCTTGATTAGTAAATGTTTACATATATAGGCACACACATATATACATGCTACAAACTTCATTTACAGTTTCGAGATTGTTCTATTTGTATCTATAAGGTATAATTTATTGGCTTTGAACAACTATTATATATTTAATGTCTCCCAAAAAGTGTTATTCAACAAAGAGAAGAACAAAAAGGTCATTTTGGTCAAATTCTTTGAAGGACAGACCTTTTAGGTTATTGCATTTATAATGAATTTACTCCACTTCTCTAGTAAAATATCTTCAATACTTCTTGATTATTCTAGAGAAACAAACATAAATATCTGATAGGTATTTTGTATAAACTCTAAAAAGTCATCAGGGAAAGGACCAGGAAAAAATACTCCAAAGCAAATCTCCACAGACATTTTCTGTGAAGAGCCAGACAGTAATAGTTTAGACTTTGTGGGCCATATGGTGTCGGTGACAACTCTGCCATTGTTGCATGAGAGCAGCCACAGGCAATATGTAAACGAATGAGCATGGCTATGTTCCAGTAAAATTATATTTACAAAAACAGGCAATTAGAAGCTATGAGATACCACTAAGCACCTACTAGAGTGGCTAAAATACAAAACACTGTCAACAGTAAATGCTGGCAAGAATGTGAAGCAACGAAATCTCTCATTCATTGCTGGTGTCAATGCAAAATGGTACAACCGCTTTAGAAGACATCTTGACAGTTTCTTACAAAGCTAAGCATAGTATATTACCAAATGACCCAGCAATGGTCCTCCTAGATATTTACTTAAATAAGATAACACTAACATTCATACCAAAACCTGCACATGGGTGTTTGCAGTAGCTTTTTTCATAATCTCCAATAATGGGAAGCAATTAAGATAAACAACCTGTGATACAGTTGAACAATGGGATATCATTCAGCAATTAGAATAAATGTGCTATCAAATCATGACTAGACATAGAGGAACCTAAAATGCATATTGCTAAGCGAAAGAAGCCAGTCTGAAAAGGCTACATACTGTATGCTTCCCACTATATAACATTCTGCAAAAGTCAAACTAAACGACAATGGTTACGGGTAGGGTGGGGAAGGATGAACAGGTGGAGCACAGGAGAATTTGAGAGCAGTGAAGGTATTTGATGACACTGTGATAGTGTGTATGTGACATTAGGCACTGGGAAAGACCCATACAATATACAACACAAACAGTGAACCCTAATGTAAACTATGGACTTTAGTTAATAATAATGCATCAATATTGGTTTACAAATTTTAACACATATACCAAAGGGAAGATATTAATAGCAATGGAAACTATGGTCGGGGTGGACAGAGTATAGGGGAACTCCCTATAGTTTCTGTTCAGTATTTTTGTAAACCATAAATCAGATCTAAGAAAAAAAACAAAACAAAACAGAAAACAGGCAATGAGCCCCATTTGGCCTGTGGGCTACAGTTTGCTGATACCTGTTCTAAACAATGAAAACGTCATCAGAGAACACTTGGAATATATAAAGTTGTCATTGTGAATTTCACTTACTTTGAGGAAATTCATTCAATGTGGCTTTCAGAATTTTTTTGGAAAAGGAGTCTTCTCATAATAGCCATCCTGACAATTACACTCATATGCTTATTTCTACAGCAGAAAGTTATCCATTATATCATCTTTTCATACATGCCAACAGTTAAGCCTATCCTTGCTCCAGCATTAAGGGACTTCCCCGTAACCCAGCAGAACCCCTGAGCTGGAAAACCTGGCACACTTTATCTCAAACACAAGCAGAGCTCAAGCTATGTCTCACCGAGGCTGCTGGAAAATTCTCCATGTGATTGGATACTTTATGGCTCTCTTTAATAGTTTCATCTTCTATACTTTAGAAAGCTTCATCTTCTACAGTTTTCCCTTGTTATGTTGCCACTAGTAGCACAGGAAATAAGCCTAGCATTATTTTTTAGGTTCTATAAACTTAATCTTCCTCAATCTTCATGGATGCTTACCGAATAAATGTTTATTGCATTTTAAGATACTTAACAGAATATGAGTAGAATTTGTTTTACTCAAAATGATACATGTATTCTTGGTAACAATACCATAAATAATCTGTTTTACATTTAATGTGACATTAAAAATACATATTCAATGCTGTCATTATTATTCTACATACTGAGTTGTTTTGGTTTGTGTTGCAAAATTGTAGCAATAAAATTTAATTGCAATTGTGGATGCAAGTATGACTTTTATTTTCTTATAATTTGCCATAAATCATAAATAATATAATGCTTATAAAAAGCACAGCTGTCCTTCTTGGAAAAAAAAATGGTTTTTTATTCTTGTAATTAGAGTAGAATCTGTTAGGAGTCAAGAGTAGAATTTAGCTAACCCGGCATCCCTCAGCTGCTAGGTGATATCGGATGTGTAAAAGCCTTATTTTCTTTAGGAAAAAACTATAGCTGCTCTGAGAAATGTAACATGCACAGTCTTGTCCCATTTATGTAATTTTTAACGGAGAATATACTGAGTAAAAGTGGTAAAAGAGTCAAACTTCACGTAGCATGAGGATCAGATTGATTAGCTTGTGGGGGTAGGATGTCTGAGTTGAAATGAAAGATTTTTCTTAATATTTGTACACATAGTTACTTTCTATCTATAAAAGACTGACAATGTTCTTTCCTGACCATGTCCATAACTAGGCTAGCAGCCATTTTGAAAAGTGGTGGATGTGTGTATATTGTGGAGAGGGTAAAATAGAAAAGGGAGTAGCCGGAATATTCTATTAAGTAGAAGCAAGAGTATCTCAGTTATGAATTGAGTTTATCAAGTGTTCTATTCCTGAGAAAGTATAAATAATCTTTAGAGACATAACAGAGACATCTTAGACAACCAGCTATTTATCACATGCAATGCTATCACAGAAGCCAATACATAAATAAAGCAAGGTTAAATACATAAGACTCCCTGTGCCATATAACTGCAGTTTGTCCCAATATCCTTTTTCTTTTTGTCTCTGGATTTGTATGTGTCGGAGGAAGGCAAGGAGAGAATCAGAGCTTGCAAGGAGAATTTCGCCTTGTTATTTTGCTAATTTAATGTTCAGTATCTGGTCCACCTGCTGCTGTGCATGAGCTGCGGTGATCTGACACCGATCATGAAATGCTGATTGAAAAATAATGAAGAGTTGACTTTAGACTGAAATTCTTTGTCAGTGAACTAGCAACATTCAAGCTTATTAGGAGCAGTCAATAACTAACCAAATTTGCGCTTTTGAACTATTTTAACAGATGGCTGCTTTATGTGGTTTCATATATCTTTCATAAGCTCGAAAACTACTCATTTGCATTTTCTTTACATCTTAGAAACTAATTGCTGTGTTTTTTCACTTTTTATTCCCTTATGCATTTAAATTTCCATGTTGAAATTGTCACCTGGACTTTTTCTACTTTACAGTGGCAAGATTAGAATAAGTTAGTAATAATTAAGTGTGAGCCAGAAGCATATGTAATTTTTAACATATGCCTTGGAAATTCAAGTTGCCTAAGGAAAACACTTATTTCCTCAACTGAAAAATGTGAGATTTTGAGTTTGTCAGAGTATCTTCTTATATAAGAAAATTTTTCAAAAGTTAGAAAAATCTTAAGGCAATAACATGATTTTTCTAATAGTGACAGTGACTTTTCATAACTGCAAACAGATATTTAAGCAATTATGACAAAGCCACATCTCCAAGGTGCTTATAGGGCAAAGTTTTTCAATGGCTCTGTGCAATTTATACACCATCCTAAATCTAGAAATCTTTAACAAGTATCATATATAATATGGTGCATTACACCAATATGAAATTTATCCCAATCAGTAGATACTTTCCTCTCCTATTGTCTAACATAATTTACTTCTTCCAGAAACACTTGAAAGACTTTTTTTCCTCTCACTGACAGGGCTTCCCTTTAATCAAGTGCAATAACTGTTGTATGAAAGAAAGAGTAAGCTTTGATCTTCGAGAAGAAACATATAGACATGTATGGTGAAGAGATGATCAATTAAAGTATTCAAAAAACGTCTTAAAAAATGGTAGCAGGTCTAAGAATATCATCACCATCTGAAAAAAACAAGCAAACTACTTTACTATACAAACTAGTTCAATGATTCTGCAGCCAATCAGTAACATTACATCCAAAGTTACCCGAAGTACTCAGAGAGAACAAAGCTTGTTCTTCCTGTTACACTTCCCAAACACAAATAAAACCTAGGATGAGGTGGTAGATTGGTTGCATGAATATTCCCAAATACTACCTTCCCTACACCCAGGATCTTTGCCCTTAACTGTATTCCTGTCTCACTCTGACTCTGGGATTGAACATTCGACTTGTTTTGCCCAATGGGATATTAGTCCATGTGTTGCAAGCAGAGCAGAAGGCATGGACATTTCTGCTTGCTCTCCTGCATAATTGGACTGACTCATTCCTGGAACTTACTACCACCAAATGAGCATGGCTAGGCTTCTCTGATGAAAAGATATGAGAGACTTATGGAGTAAAGCTCCAAAGGCAAACAAAGCTCCAAAGTAAAACACAGTGATTTTCTCCATTTCTCCCATGCTTCCTCAATACTTTGAAATAAAATGCTTCATTACAGCTTTAAATATCTCTCTATTATTACCATTAATAATATGTACATTTCAGGTGTGATTATTTATTCAGCTTCCAGGTCAATGTTTCACAGTTGCAGTACACCTTTTACCTAAAAGTAGTCTTAGATATGAAGAGAAACTTCTAAAAAAGAGAATGCTTAATCTGAAAAATAAAAATCCTTAAGAGCTTTGAGTAAACAAACCAAACAACAAACAAACAAAACCCTATTCCAGAATATCAGATAAGATCTTACTTACTTTGAGTAATGCAATTTCTTGCTACTATATTTTTCTCTTTTTGCATTTTCAACCAAAGACAGCTGATGATAATTAGAATCCATCAATCTACGTATTTCTTGTTGTTACAGTCAAATGTCCTTTTATAGGGACCCTCGGCTTCTTGCCAAGTTTTCCACAACTTTCTCAAGGACAGTATATATCAACATGAGCATACTCATCAGATGAAGTGAAATACTTAAATAAATTATTTTACCATGGAGGGCATTCCAAGATGGCCAAATGGGAACAGCTGTGGTCTGCAGCACCCAGTGTGATTGACACAGAAGATGGGTGATTTCTGCATTTCCAACTGAGGTACCTGGTTCATCTTATTGGGACTGGCTGGACAGTGGGTGCAGCCCACAGAGGGCAAGCTGAAGCATGGCAGGGCATTGCTTCACCCACGAAGTGCAAGGAGTTGGGGGATTTCCCTTTCCTAGCCAAGGGAAGCTGTGACAGACTACCTGGAAAATCGGGACACTCCTGCCCAAATACTGTGCTTTTCCCAAGGTGTCAGTCACCGACAGACAAGGTGATTCTCTCCCATGCCTGGCTTGGTGGCTTCCACGCCCACAAAGCCTTGCTCACTGTAAATGCAGTGGTCTGAGATCAATCTGGGAGACAGCAGCCTGGCTGGGGGAGGGGCGTCCTCCATTGCTGAGGCTTCAGTAGATAAACAAAGCCACCGGGAAGCTTGAACTGGGTGGAGCCCACTGCAGCTCAACAAGGCCTACTGTCTCTAGACTCCACCTCTGTAGGCAGGGCATAGCCGAACAAAAGGCAGAAGACAACTTTTGCAGACTTAAACGTTCCTGTCTGACAGCTCTGAAGAGAGCAGTGGTTCTGCCAGCACAGCATTTGAGCTCTGAGAATGGACAGACTGCCTCCTCAAGTGGGTTCCTGACCCCTGTGAAGCCTAACTGAGAGACACTTCCCAGTAGGGGCTGACAGACACCTCATAGAGGCAGCTGCCCCTCTGGGATGAAGCTTCCCAAGGAAGGATCAGGCAGCAATACTTGCTGTTCTGCAATATTTGCTGTTCTGCAGCCTCTGCTGGTGATACCAGGCAAAGAGGATCTGGAGTGGACCCCCAGCAAACTCGAACAGACCTGCAGCTGAGGGACTTGACTGTTAGAAGGAAAACTAACAAACAGAAAGGAATAGTAATGACGTCAACAAAAAGGTCATCTACACCAAAACCTCATCCGTAGGTCACCAACATCAAAGACCAAAGGTAGATAAAACCGCAAATATGGGGAGAAACCAGAGCAGAAAAGCTGAAAATTCTAAAACTCAGAGCACCTCTTCTCCTCCAAAGGATTGCAGTTCCTCCCCAGTAATGGAACAAAGCTGCACGAAGAATGACTCTGACGAGTTGACAGAAGTAGGCTTCAAAAGGTTGATAACAACAAACTTCTCTGAGCTAAAGGAGGATGTTCAAACCCATTGCAAGGAAGCTAAAAACTTTGAAAAAAGAGGAGATGAATGGCTAACTAGAATAAACAGTGTAGAGAAGATGTTAAATGACCTGATGGAGCTGAAAACCATGGCACGAGAACTTTGTGACATATGCACAAGTTTCAATAGCTGATTCGATCAAGTGGAAGAAAGGGTATCAGTGATTGAAGATCAAATTAATGAAAAAAAAAAAACAAGAAAAACAAAGTTAGAGAAAAAAGAGTAAAAAGAAACGAACAAAGCCTCCAAGATATATGGGACTATGTGAAAAAAAACAAAACTATGTTTGATTGGTGTACATGAAAGTGAGGGGGAGAATGGAACCAAGTTGGAAAACACTCTTCAGGGTATAATCCAGGAGAACTTCCCCAACCTAGAAGGCAGGCCAACATTCAAATTCAGAAAATACAGAGAATACCACAAAGATACTCTGTGAGAAGAGCAACCCCAAGACACATAATCATCACATTCACCAAAGTTGAAATGAGGGAAAAAGTGTTAAGGGCAGCCAGAGAGAAAAGTCAAGTTACCCACAAAGGAAAGCCCATCAGACTAACAGCAGATCTCTCTGCAGAAACCCTACAAGCCAGAAGAGAGTGGGAGCCAAAATTCAACATTCTTAAAGAAAAGAATTTTCAAACCAGAATGTCATATCCAGCCAAACTAAGCTTCATAAATGAAGGAGAAATAAAATCCTTTACAGACAACCAAATGCTGAGAGATTTTGTCACCACCAGGCCTGCCTTACAAGAGATCCTGAAGGAAGCACTAAACATGGAAAGGAACAAGTGGTACCAGCCACTGCAAAAACATGCTAAATTGTAAAGACCATTGATGCTATGAAGAAACTGTATCAATTAATGGGCAAAATAACCAGTGAACTTTAGAATGACAGGATCAAATTCACACATAACAATATTAAAATTAAATGTAAATGAGCTAAATGCCCCAATTAAAAGACACAGACTGGCAAATTGGATAAAGAGTCAAGACCCATCAGTGTGCTGTATTCAGAAGACCCACCTCATGTGCAGAGACACACATAGGCTCAAAATAAAGGGATGGAGGAATACTTAGCAAGCAAATGGAAAGCAATAAAAAAAAGCAGGAGTTTCATTTGTAGTCTCAGATAAAACAGACTTTAAAGCAACAAAGATCAAAAGAGACAAAGACGACCATTACATAATGATAAAGGGATCAATTCAAGAAGAAGAGCTAACTATCCTAAATATATATGCACCCAATACAGGAGCACCCAGATTCATAAACCAAGTACATAGAGACCTACGAAGAGACTTAGACTCCCACACAATAATAATGGGAGACTTTAACACCCTACTGTCAATATTACACAGATCAATGAGACAGAAGGTTAACAAGGATAACCAGGACTTAAACTCAGCTCTGCACCAAGTGGACCTAAAGACATCTACAGAACTCTCCACCCCAAATCAACAGAATATACATTCTTCTCAGCACCACATCACACTTATTCTAAAAGTGACCACATAATTCAAAGTAAAGCACTCCTCAGCAAATGTAAAAGAACAGAAATCACAACAAACTGTCTCTCAGACCATAGTGCAATCAAATTACAAGTCAGGATTAAAAAACTCACTCAAAACTGCACAACTACATGGAAACTGAACAACCTGCTCCTGAATGACTACTGGGTAAATAACGAAATTAAGGCAGAAATAAATAAGTTCTTTGAAACCAATGAGAACAAAGACCCAACATACCAGAATCTCTGGAATGCATTTAAAGCAGTGTGTAGAAGGAAAGTTATAGCACTAAATGCCCACAAGAGAAAGCAGGAAACATCTAAAATTGACACCCTAACATCACAATTAAAAGATCTAGAGAAGCAAGGGCAAACAAATTCAAAAGCTAGCAGAAGGCAAGAAACAACTAAGATCAGAGCAGAACTGAAAGAGATAGAGACACAAAAAACCTTTCAAAAAATCAATGAATCCAGGAGCTGGTTTTTCAAAAAGATCAACAAAATTGGTAGACCTGTACCCAGACTAACAAAGAAGAAAAGAGAGAAGAATCAAATAGACACAGTAAAAAATTATAAATGGGATATCACCACCGATCTCACAGAAATACAAACTACCATCAGAGAACACTATAAACACTTCTGTGCAAATAAACTAGAAAATATAGAAGAAATGGATAAATTCATGAACACATACACCCACCCAAGACTAAACCAGGAAGAAGTTGAATCTCCGAATAGACCAATAACAGGCTCTGAAATTGAGGCAATAATTAATAGCCTACCAACCAAAAAAAGTCCAGGACCAGATGGATTCACAGCCAAATTCCACCAGAGGTACAAAAAGGAGCTGGTACCATTCCTTCTGAAACTATTCCAATCACTAGAAAAAGAGGGAATCCTCCCTAACTCATTTTATGAGGCCAACATCATTCTGATACCAAAACCTGGCAGAGACACAACAAAAAAAGAGAATTTTAGACCAATATGCCTGATGAACATCGATGGGAAAATCCTCAATACAATACTGGCAACCCGAATCCAGCAGCACATCAAAAAGCTCATCCACCGTGATCAAGTTGGCTTCATCCCTGGGATGCAAGGCTGGTTCAATATATGCAAATCAATAAACGTAATCCATCACATAAACAGAAAGAAAGACAAAAACCACATGATTATCTCAATAGATGCAGAAAGGCCTTCAACAAAATTAAACAGCCCTTCATGCTAAAAACTCTCAATAAAATAGGTATTGATGAAACATATCTCAAAATAACAAAAGCTATTTATGACAAACCCACAGCCAATATCATACTGAATGGGCAAAAACTGGAACCATTCCCTTTGAAAACCGGCACAGGACAAGAATGCCTTCTCTCAACACTCCTATTCAACATAGTGTTGGAAGTGCTGGCCAGGGTAATCAGGCAAGAGAAAGAAATAAAGGGTATTCAATTAGGAAATGAGGAAGTCAAATTGTCCCTATTTGCAGATGACATGATTGTATATTTAGAAAACCCCATTGTCTCAGCCCCAAATCTCCTTAAGCTGATAAGCAACTTCAGCAAGGTCTCAGGATACAAAATCAATGTGCAAAAATCACAAGCATTCCTATACACCATTAACAGACAGAGAGCTAAATCATGAGTGAACTCCCATTCACAATTGCTACAAAGAGAATGAAACACCTAGGAATACAACTTACAAGGGATGTGAAGGACCTCTTCAAGGAGAACAACAAACCACAGCTCAACGAAATAAAAGAAGACACAAACAAATGGAAGAATATTCCATGCTCATGGATAGGAAGAATCAATATTGTGAAAATGGCCATACTGCCCAAAGTAATTTATAGATTCAATATCATCCCCATCAAGCTACCAATAACTTTCCTCACAGAATTAGAAAAAAACTACTTTAAAGTTCATATGGAACCAAAAAAGAGTTGCATTGCCAAGACAATCCTAAGGAAAAAGAACAAAACTGGAGACATCACACTACCTGACTTCAAACTATACTACAAGGCTACAGTAACCAAAACAGCAAGGTACTGGTACCAAAACAGATATATAGACCAAAGGAACAGAACAGAGGCCTCAGAAATAACACCACACATCTACAACCATCTATTCTTTGACAAACCTGACAAAAACAAGATATGGGGAAATGATTCCCTGTTTAATAAATGGTGATGGGAAAACTGGCTAGCCATATGTAGAAGGCTGAAACTGGATCCCTTCCTTACACCTTATACAAAAATTAATTCAAGACGGATTAAAGACTTAAATGTTAGACCTAAAACCATAAAAACCCGAGAAGAAAACCTAGGCAATACCATTTAGGACGTAGGCATGGGCAAGGACTTCATGACTAAAACACCAAAAGCAATGGCAACAAAAGCCAAAATAGACGAATGGGATCTAATTAAAGAGCTTCTGCACAGCAAAAGAAACTATCATCAGAGTGAACATGCAACCTACAGAATAGGAAAAAATTTTTGCAATCTATCCATCTGACAAAGGGCTAATATCCAGAATCTACAAAGAACTCAAACAAATTTACAAGAAGAAAACAAACAACCCCATCAAAAAGTGGGCATAGGATATGAACAGATACTTCTCAAAAGAAGACATCTATGCAGCCAACAGACACATGAAAAAAATGCTCATCATCACTGGTTATCAGAGAAATGCAATTCAAAACCACAATGAGATAACACCTCACACCAGTTAGAATGGCAATCATTAAAAAGTCAGGAAACAACAGATGCTGGAGAGGATGTGGAGAAATAGGAATGCTTTTACACTGTGGGTGGGAGTGTAAACTAGTTCAACCATTGTGGAAGACAGTGTGGCGATTCCTCAAGGATCTAGAACTAGAATTACCATTTGACCCAGCAATCCCATTACTGGGTATATATCCGAAGGATTATAAATCATGCTACTATAAAGACATATGCACATGTACATTTATTGCCACGCTATTCACAACAGAAAAGATTTGGAACCAACCCAAATGTCCATCAATGATAGACTGGATTAAGAAAATGTGGCACACATACACCATGGAATACTATGTAGCCATAAAAAAGGATGAGTTCATGTCCTTTGCAGGGACATGGATGAAGCTGGAAACCATCATTCTTAGCAAACTATCACAAGGATAGAAAAACCAAACACTGCATGTTCTCACTCATAGGTGGGATTGGAACAATGAGATCACTTGGACACAGGGTGGGGAACATCGCACACTGGGCATGTCATGGGGTGAGGGGTTGGGAGAGGGATAGCATTAGGAGAAATACCTAATGTAAATGATTAGTTGATGGGTGCAGCAAACCAACATGGCACATGCATACCTATTTCTCAAACCTGCACGTTGTACACATGTACCCTAGGACTTAAAGTATAATAAAAATAAATAAGTAAATAATTTTACCTTATTCCTGTGATGTCTTTCACGGAGGGACAGGAAATTATCAATAATTATATATAAGGGAAACCTGGGGCATTGTGGATATCATTTGCTTTTTGCTCAACCTCTTAGAATCTTGTTTTTTCCTCTTATCACAAATCAAATGATGTTGCTGGGCAGCGAAAGGCTTGGAAAATATGGTACCCTGCCCCCCAAAATGATTCTTTTCTCCATATTTCTGTGGGAGTAGGAAATACTACAAACCAGAACCTAGAAATCATTTGTTTATATCTTAAATTCATCAACCCCAGTTAAAGTTATACATAGAAATTTAATGAGAAAGTGGTAAATTTTTACTTTTTAAAGACAGAATATCATTATTTCCAGTGACTTTCTCACACGAAAAGATAGTGTAAGATAAGAAAACAAGTGGTGACATTGCCAAGCTAACAATCACTTCTTATTTCCTTGATATTGATAATAACTATGATACATCTGCTTCCTATAAGTCTTATTCTCTGCTAAGTGATTTTCAGACATTTTATTTAATCCTACAACAATGATGATTCAACAGCAAACGTCTCTAGTTGGCAGATCCAAGAGTCAATTCCCTTATCCTTCTTTCATACTGCCTTCCCCTGTTGTGGCTAGAAAAGTGAAATACTCAATTTTCTAATCTTTCTTACGGCAAGAGATGGCTATGACAAGTATTGGCCAACAATCTATAAACAGAAGTAGATTTAAGAGATTTCTAGAAAAGCTTTTGGTTTTCTGATTGAAGAAACTGCCAAAATGGACATAATTGCTCTTCCTTTCTTCTGCTTTGAATGTGGATCTGATGCCTAGAGCTGTGGCAGTCATCTTGTCACCATATGAAGAAGACCAAGAGCATTGCAGAAGACCCAACCCTGGTATTACTGAACCATCAAACCAATTCCAGCAGCCATCTATCTCCAGATTTCTTGCCATGAAAAGGAAAATAAGCCCCTACTTATTATAATTATTGTTAGTCAAATGTTTTACTATCGCAACATGTAAATATTCCTCACTCAAGTTTCATATCCCATTTTCTTAACCAAGCCCAATATTTCTTCTCTCCCTGTACTCAGTATTAAACTAGATATTGCATCAGTAATATCTCCCAAACTTCCCAACACAAATTTTTATGCTAAGTTCCAAGTACATGTGAGGTGCTGGTTGCAAGATGAAGCCAATTGATTGCTGATTTTAGTATACTCATCATGAAGAGAAGGACAGTAACTAGTAACTGCCACAGGTTTCCTTATAATCTGTCTGTAACTTAAATATTAAAAAAAAAAAAAAAGAAAGCAAGACTAACACCAAAGTATAAAATGTAGGACTTTAAGAGAGCTTATTTCTTGGGTATAGAACTTTCATTCATCCTTTTATTTCTGAAGGCTCTGGAATCATCAAGCTGCTCCTAATTTAGATAACCTTAGAACTACTAGAATCATTTCCTGGGAAATTTGAGTTATGAAGACAATTGAAGTGAAATCGCATTCACAGATTGTAGTATCATAGAAAGAGGACAGACTTTGAAGCCAGATAGTAGCTTAAGCACCTGGGATGATTTATTTAGCCTGCTTGTGTTTCAGAATTCTCATCTGCAACAGGTAAGTTGCAGACCAAAGATATCATTTCTGTAACACGCTTTGTACAGATGATGGAATATATTAAATGTTCAGTAAATATTTCCTATTTTTCTTAATTTGATTATCTTTCTGATATCTTGGCTTTTAAAAAATCTTTAGACAAAGCCAGAGAAGAAACATCCCAGTAGGTTCAACCAGTCTTATCCTTACTCAAAATGACTTTCAGGCCTCAAAATAAAATCTTTTTTTCAACTTATAAATCTCTAAGTACAAAGCAAGGATATTGTGGTGAGAGCAGTCATTGATTCTGATGAGATCTCTGACTGGGTTGAGCAAACACTGGGTAAACTCCAAGTTCAATGAGGGCTGAGCAAATAAAATCACAGCCTGTTCTGTTTGCTCCATCTGCCTAAGATGTGAAGAAAGTGCAAATGGGGTGTTCTGTTAGCCTTCATTTTATTTATTTAGCAAATGTAAAATCGGTCATGGAACCTGTAGTACATTCTACAGCCCAGGTCACAAAATGTTAGCAATAAATGAAAACCAAGATTTTATAACATCTTCATAGTTTTTTTCCCCCTCCAGACAGTTCATGTAACAAGTATTTGAGATCCTTCTGTTTGTTAGGCATTGAGGATACAAAGATTAATAAGATACTGCTCCTGCCCCCTTGAAAGGCTCTTAATCTCTTAGAATCAGAAGCTGGTTTCTGGGGTGACCATGATGGGTAGCAACGGCAGTTCAGAATGAGTTTTTGGTAGAGATCATGGAAAATAAATGCTTGACAGCTCAAGTGATGTGATAAAAGGTCTTCCCTTCTTGTGCCTCCCACAAAAGTCTTCTCTACGCAAGTGCCAAGGCTGCGAGACTGGATCAAGTCAGACAAGATTATCTAGGCTTGGGCAGAACTAAGATTATAAAATCAGCCCAAGAAAGGACAGAACTGTAAGTCACCTGTTCCATGGGTCTGACTCAAATGTCAAATGTCTATTCTGCCAAGCAGCTCAGGTGGGCAACCTGGAAGCTTGGCTTATGTCTTCATGTGGTAGCTTCATCCTGAGCAGCAATAGTGGAAATAGTGCCCTGATAACAAATTGAGAGGCTCTCTTCTTGCCAAACCCAACCATATACAATTTGTCTGCAGCTACTGTGCTTCCTCTCCCTGCAATAGCTGAGTGAACAGAGATGGAGGAGTAATAACGAAACAGACATGCACATAAGTCATTAAAATGCAATGAACTATGGAAGTATAGATTAATGATCAATTAATTCATCTTGTTCCCAGAAACAGATGCTCACAGAAAACTCAGAAGACTTCTCAAGTGCTGATACTTCACAGAGAATATAGAGGTTTTGTTGAGCTGGTGCATGAAAAGAGGAGAAGGTAAGGAGAGAGCATGCTGGCCAATGGAAGAGCATGCAAAGCGCAAAAAGGTAGGAAAGCAACTGATGTATTCTGGAAACGTCAAACAACTCAACATTGGACATGAGGTGTTCCGTATGTGTAAAGGGTGAGAGCAGCCATTGATGCGGATGCAGTGTCCCTGGAGGGGCTAATCATTAGACAACACATACATGCATCAAAACATCACACTGTACCTTAGAAATAGGTACAATCATTATCTGTCAATTAAGAAATAAGTATTAATATCTTAATCTGTGGTGGGAAAAAGAAAATTAAAATCAGTTGGATCTCGCTTTTTGTGATTAAAGAGTCAGTGCAGCTCAAATTTGCTTCATAAAAGGACACATTTTTCATTTCCTATAGATTACATAGCAGGGAGATATCACATGTTAAAAACCCATATTTTTGTTTTTTCTTGAAAACTCAGATGTGGCAGCATTCATGGAGGTGAAAGGCAGCAGTCATTTAGAAAAATATGATCCAGTTGGCCACCAACCCTGACCAGCCCATTTCATTTTTGTTTCCTGCCAGGCCTTGGAAAGAAGTGAGTTTTTTCCTTCTGCACTCAGGGATGAAAAGATACAATTTTTAAACAGGAGACCAATGGGATTACATTAGTTTTGTGTTCAACATGGTGAGCAGAGAAGGAAGGGATACCACACACACTCTGCTATCCCCTGCCAGGATTTTAGTAATTTAAAAATCCCTCGCTGCTGCTTAGGCAAGTTTTAATAGTGGGTAAGTGGACCTCTGAAATCTAGCTTCCTTGCTACCAAATTCCCCTTTTTCTCTCCTTTAGTAAAAGGATTTTCAAATTATAGAGTCCATTTTCAGAAAACCACATGAGATAATCGATTTTATTGTGTTGAATGTCTTTAAATAATTCAAATCAAAGTACACCATGAACTTAATATCACTCATCTATGATGTTTTAATGGTTATTAAATACCTAGATTTGCTCCAATGAGTTAAATTAAAAGTTTATCCTGAATGTGTGATGTTTGCAAAGCCCTTCGGCATGTGTGTTGCTGTGGCATGTGGACTCAGTACTCAATGGTGGTTAAGAAGTTTTGCCCCCAAGTCAGAGGAAAGTTGAGTTTAATAATATCAACATATATCATTGCAATGCACTGATTTAAAACCAAATTAATATTTTATCCTCAGGTAATTCTTACTATAATCCAAAAAGTCTCATCAAAAGAGATTTATTTGAAAAACTTTTCTTTTATTAAGTTTACTAACCAGAGTTATTTTTAAGAGTCTCCAAGATGAATACCTGAGATGTAGTAAGATGTAAAATTTCTGGAGAAATTGAGGTTGCAAGATCCTGTAAAGTGAAATACTGACTAATGGGAATTTTGAACAGATATGTCTAATGCTATTATAATGAACGAACACAAGTGGATAAAAATGATTGACAAAAGGATAGAAGATCTCTAATATTTACTGAGTTCCTTCTACGTGTCAGGTACTATTTTAGGTCTTTCATAAATCATATAATACATCTAAACCTCACAATAAACCTGTGTCAGGTTACTATCCTCACTTTACAGGTGCAGAAACTGAAACACAGAGAGGTTAAGTAACATATACAAGGTTGCACAGTTGCAAATGGCAATCAATTTTGAACTTAAGATTTGTCTAATTCCAAGGCTATGCTTTGGAGAGAAAGTAAACACTGAAAATGATCAAGAGTTTCACCAAGCATTACCCAATCCTGCTGAAAGACTGCTGCTAACCTTAGTTGTATGGGTGAATCTGAAGCCAAATGTACACATTGGGAAAGGCAGGTTCACAGGTCCCCTACATTAGTTCTTCTGTTCAGGGGTGCTCCTGCAATATTACATAGGCCCCTTTCCCCACTTTCTCTCTCTCACACACACACACCACAGCAGTGCTAAATGTCTAGGAAGTTATGACAGGATGGGCCATTACTTCTACCCAAAGATATAAATCCTTTTAAAAAATACCAAATGTTGGGCACCTGGACAGACAGTGCCCCATTCATTAGCATAGGTAAATATATACAATCCACTATAAGAAAACTGAAATAAATACACTCACACGCTGTCAATCTTTGCCAACATTATGAAGTGAAGTGAGCACCAGAGGCCATTGGTAACCTTCAGATAAGAAATCCTTAAGCCAGAGACCCTCTTTCACTTTTTCTTTCATGTTTTACTAGGTTTAAATAAAGGCTGGCAAATCACTGCACCACAGTAGCAATAGTTCCACCTCGATATTTTTATATGTGAAGAAACCAACCAATAAGACTTAAGAACAAGAACAAAGCTGCTAAAGGAGATGGATGTGATGGCAGCATGAAAGACCATGATGTCCACCTGATGTGCAAGAGGAGGAGGGCTGCACTGCACAGGCTAGGAAACCAAACGTGGCTCATTGGGTTCATCTGAAGCTCTTTAAGTGAAGACCAGGTCACAACAGAAATCCCCAAAGAGAAGTTCTGAAAGAGCTGTTCTTTTCCTGATGACTTCGTTTCATTTAGGGATTCGCAAAAGTACATGCCTACTTTCAAATTTTGTTACTTACCTGCTATGAACAAGCAAAAAGAGCAGAAAATAATGTCCTCCAAAAAAAAAGTCACTTGTAATAGCAGTTATCAGAATTTTTAATGGAATCATCATTCTACTTGATGGCAACAGCTCTTCTGTAGATAGGCACATTTCGAGAATCTTGACACTTGTTTTATATCCAGATTTCACAATTTTCTCCAGTTACAGTAAAATGTGCAGGGAGTACTTTTGTTCCTGCTCATATATTATCTTAGATTTTAAAATCTTGGAGGCAATGATATATTCTATACTTATTTTTATATAACCTACTGCACTTTCTTTTAAATAATAACTCATTGCCTTCATAAAGCAGATTATATATTTCATTTGAGTACTTCCATTATGTCATTTTATTTGACTCTTATTATCCTGTGAGAGAAAGTAGGATGGCATTATTTCTATTTTACAGATAAAGCCTTAAAAGAAGATAGTTTCCCAAGAACACACAGCTGTTCAACAAGAGGGTTGAGGCAAGATCCTGAATCTTCTGATCTATGGATAAATGAACCCAATTTTTTTGATTCATTCATTTTCAAAAAAGAATAAGGGTGTAGTGATTTTCATGTAATCCTCTTAAGTCTACTCAGCCTAAAGCATGGATCAAATGCTGGGAACCGTTGGCAAAAATCTTTAGAATACATGGTGTTTAGCACAGCTGCTGCAGTAAAGGGCAATAGCAAATTAGTAGTTTGTGGAAATGTGGGTTAGATAGCTCCTTTAAGGACAAAGTTCATTTTCATTGGGTTTATGTTAGTTTTTAATGAATATAATGGTCTATCAAATGGCTTAAAAATAAAGCAAAGGTCATTGCTATGAACTGAATATTTGTGTCCCCTTAAATTCATGTGATGGTATTTGGAGAAGCAGTTTTGGGGAGGTAACTAAGATTAGGTTAGATCATGAGGGTTTGTTCCCGTAATGAGATTAGTGTCCTTATTAAATAAAAATTTAAAAAGGAATAGACAGGGGATCTACTTCATGGTTTCTGGAGAAGAAAGCTGTGTGAAGACATAATCAGGAAGAGGATTTTCTTTTTTTTTTTTTTTTTAAATTTATTTATTATTATTATACTTTAAGTTGTAGGGTACATGTGCATAACGTGCAGGTTTGTTACATATGTATACTTGTGCCTTGTTGGTGTGCTGCACCCATCAACTCGTCATTTACATCAGGTATAACTCCCAATGCAATCCCTCCCCCCTCCCCCCTCCCCATGATAGGCCCCGGTGTGTGATGTTCCTCTTCCTGAGTCCAAGTGATCTCATTGTTCAGTTCCCACCTAAGAGTGAGAACATGCGGTGTTTGGTTTTCTGTTCTTGTGATAGTTTGCTAAGAATGATGGATTCCAGCTGCATCCATGTCCCTACAAAGGACACAAACTCATCCTTTTTTATGGCTGCATAGTATTCCATGGTGTATATGTGCCACATTTTCTTAATCTAATCTGTCACTGATGGACATTTGGGTTGATTCCAAGTCTTTGCTATTGTGAATAGTGCTGCAATAAACATACGTGTGCATGTGTCTTTATAGCAGCATAATTTATAATCCTTTGGGTATATACCCAGTAATGGGATGGCTGGGTCATATGGTACATCTAGTTTTAGATCCTTGAGGAATCGCCATACTGTTTTCCATAATGGTTGAACTACTTTACAATCCCACCAACCGTGTAAAAGTGTTCCTATTTCTCCACATCCTCTCCAGCACCTGTTGTTTCCTGACTTTTTAATGATCGCCATTCTAACTGGTGTGAGATGGTATCTCATTGTGGTTTTGATTTGCATTTCTCTGATGGCCAGTGATGATGAGCATTTTTTCATGTGTCTGTTGGCTGTATGAATGTCTTCTTTTGAGAAATGTCTGTTCATATCCTTTGCCCACTTTTTGATGGGGTTGTTTGTTTTTTTCTTGTAAATTTGTTTGAGTTCTTTGTAGATTCTGGATATTAGCCCTTTGTCAGATGAGTAGATTGCAAAAATTTTCTCCCATTCTGTAGGTTGCCTGTTCACTCTGATGGTAGTTTCTTTTGCTGTGCAGAAGCTCTTTAGTTTAATGAGATCCCATTTGTCAATTTTGGCTATTGCTGCCGTTGCTTTTGGTGTTTTAGACATGAAGTCTTTGCCCATGCCTATGTCCTGAATGGTACTACCTAGGTTTTCCTCTAGGATTTTTATGGTATTAGGTCTAACATTTAAGTCTCTAATCCATCTTGAATTAATTTTCGTATAAGGAGTAAGGAAAGGATCCAGTTGCAGCTTTCTACTTATGGCTAGCCAATTTTCCCAGCACCATTTATTAAATAGGGAATCCTTTCCCCATTTCTTGTTTTTCTCAGGTTTGTCAAAGATCAGATGGCTGTAGATGTGTGGTATTATTTCTGAGGACTCTGTTCTGTTCCATTGGTCTATATCTCTGTTTTGGTACCAGTACCATGCTGTTTTGGTTACTGTAGCCTTGTAGTATAGTTTGAAGTCAGGTAGCGTGATGCCTCCAGCTTTGTTCTTTTGACTTAGGATTGTCTTGGAGATGCGGGCTCTTTTTTGGTTCCATATGAACTTTAAAGCAGTTTTTTCCAATTCTGTGAAGAAACTCATTGGTAGCTTGATGGGGATGGCATTGAATCTATAAATTACCTTGGGCAGTATGGCCATTTTCACGATATTGATTCTTCCTATCCATGAGCATGGTATGTTCTTCCATTTGTTTGTGTCCTCTTTTATTTCACTGAGCAGTGGTTTGTAGTTCTCCTTGAAGAGGTCCTTTATATCCCTTGTAAGTTGGATTCCTAGGTATTTTATTCTCTTTGAAGCAATTGTGAATGGAAGTTCATTCCTGATTTGGCTCTCTGTTTGTCTGTTACTGGTGTATAAGAATGCTTGTGATTTTTGCACATTAATTTTGTATCCTGAGACTTTGCTGAAGTTGCTTATCAGCTTAAGGAGATTTTGGGCCGAGACAATGGGGTTTTCTAAATATACAATCATGTCATCTGCAAACAGGGACAATTTGGCTTCTTCTTTTCCTAACTGAATACCCTTGATTTCTTTCTCTTGCCTGATTGCCCTAGCCAGAACTTCCAACACTATGTTGAATAGGAGTGGTGAGAGAGGGCATCCCTGTCTTGTGCCAGTTTTCAAAGGGAATTTTTCCAGTTTTTGCCCATTCAGTATGATATTGGCTGTGGGTTTGTCATAAATAGCTCTTATTATTTTGAGGTACGTTCCATCAATACCAAATTTATTGAGCGTTTTTAGCATGAAGGGCTGTTGAATTTTGTCAAAAGCCTTTTCTGCATCTATTGAAATAATCATGTGGTTCTTGTCTTTGGTTCTGTTTATATGCTGGATTATGTTTATTGATTTGTGAATGTTGAACCAGCCTTGCATCCCAGGGATGAAGCCCACTTGATCATGGTGGATAAGCTTTTTGATGTGTTGCTGAATCCAGTTTGCCAGTATTTTATTGAGGATTTTTGCATCGATGTTCATCAGGGATATTGGTCTAAAATTCTCTTTTTTTGTTGTATCTCTGCCAGGCTTTGGTATCAGGATGATGTTGGCCTCATAAAATGAGTTAGGGAGGATTCCCTCTTTTTCTATTGATTGGAATAGTTTCACAAGGAATGGTACCAACTCCTCCTTGTACCTCTGGTAGAATTCAGCTGTGAATCCATCTGGTCCTGGACTTTTTTTGGTTGGTAGGCTATTAATTGTTGCCTCAATTTCAGAGCCTGCTATTGGTCTATTCAGGGAATCAACTTCTTCCTGGTTTAGTCTTGGAAGAGTGTAAGTGTCCAGGAAATTATCCATTTCTTCTAGATTTTCCAGTTTATTTGTGTAGAGGTGTTTATAGTATTCTCTGATGGTAGTTTGTATTTCTGTGGGGTTGGTGGTGATATCCCCTTTATCATTTTTAATTGCGTCGATTTGATTCTTCTCTCTTTTCTTCTTTATTAGTCTTGCTAGTGGTCTGTCAATTTTGTTGATCTTTTCAAAAAACCAACTCCTGGATTCATTGATTTTTTGGAGGGTTTTTTGTGTCTCTATCTCCTTCAGTTCTGCTCTGATCTTAGTTATTTCTTGCCTTCTGCTAGCTTTCGAATGTGTTTGCTCTTGCTTCTCTAGTTCTTTTAATTGCGATGTTAGAGTGTCAATTTTAGATCTTTCCTGCTTTCTCTTGTGGGCATTTAGTGCTATAAATTTCCCTCTACACACTGCTTTAAATGTGTCCCAGAGATTCTGGTATGTTGTATCTTTGTTCTCATTGGTTTCAAAGAACATCTTTATTTCTGCCTTCATTTCGTTATGTACCCAGTAGTCATTCAGGAGCAGGTTGTTCAGTTTCCATGTAGTTGAGCGGTTTTGATTGAGTTTCTTAGTCCTGAGTTCTAGTTTGATTGCACTGTGGTCTGAGAGACAGTTTGTTATAATTTCTGTTCTTGTACATTTGCTGAGGAGTGCTTTACTTCCAATTACATGGTCAATTTTGGAGTAAGTACGATGTGTTGCTGAGAAGAATGTATATTCTGTTGATTTGGGGTGGAGAGTTCTATAGATGTCTATTAGGTCTGCTTGCTGCAGAGATGAGTTCAATTCCTGGATATCCTTGTTCACTTTCTGTCTCGTTGATCTGTCTAATGTTGACAGTGGAGTGTTGAAGTCTCCCATTATTATTGTATGGGAGTCTAAGTCTCTTTGTAAGTCCCTAAGGACTTGCTTTATGAATCTGGGTGCTCCTGTATTGGGTGCATATATATTTAGGATAGTTAGCTCTTCCTGTTGAATTGATCCCTTTACCATTATGTAATGGCCTTCTTTGTCTCTTCTGATCTTTGATGGTTTAAAGTCTGTTTTATCAGAGACTAGTATTGCAACCCCCGCTTTTTTTTGTTTTCCATTTGCTTGGTAAATCTTCCTCCATCCCTTTATTTTGAGCCTATGTATGTCTCTGCGTGTGAGATGGGTCTCCTGAATACAGCAGACTGATGGGTCTTGAGTCTTTATCCAGTTTGCCAGTCTGTGTCTCTTAATTGGAGCATTTAGTCCATTTACATTTAAGGTTAAGATTGTTATGTGTGAACTTGATCCTGCCATTATGATATTAACTGGTTATTTTGCTCGTTAGTTGATGCAGTTTCTTCCTAGCCTCGATGGTCTTTACATTTTGGCATGTTTTGGAGATGGCTGGTACCGGTTGTTCCTTTCCATGTTTAGTGCTTCCTTCAGGGTCTCTTGTAAGGCAGGCCTAGTGGTGACAAAATCTCTAAGCATTTGCTTATCTGTAAAGGATTTTATTTCTCCTTCACTTATGAAACTTAGTTTGGCTGGATATGAAATTCTGGGTTGAAAATTCTTTTCTTTAAGAATGTTGAATATTGGCCCCCACTGTCTTCTGGCTTGTAGAGTTTCTGCCGAGAGATCTGCTGTTAGTCTGATGGGCTTCCCTTTGTGGGTAACCCGACCTTTCTCTCTGGCTGCCCTTAAGATTTTTTCCTTCATTTCAACTTTGGGGAATCTGGCAATTATGTGTCTTGGAGTTGCTCTTCTCGAGGAGTATCTTTGTGGCGTTCTCTGTATTTCCTGGATTTGAATGTTGGCCTGCCCAACTAGGTTGGGGAAGTTCTCCTGGATGATATCCTGAAGAGTGTTTTCCAACTTGGTTCCATTTTCCCCCTCACTTTCAGGCACCCCAATCAGATGGAGATTTGGTCTTTTTACATAATCCCATACTTCTTGCAGGCTTTGTTCATTTCTTTTTCTTCTTTTTTCTTTTGGTTTCTCTTCTCGCTTCATTTCATTCATTTGATCCTCAATCGCTGATACTCTTTCTTCCAGTTGATCGAGTCGGTTACTGAAGCTTGTGCATTTGTCACGTATTTCTCGTGTCATGGTTTTCATCTCTTTCATTTCGTTTAGGACCTTCTCTGCATTAATTACTCTAGCCATCAATTCTTCCACTTTTTTCCCAAGATTTTTAGTTTCTTTGCGCTGGGTACGTAATTCCTCCTTTAGCTCTGAGAAATTTGATGGACTGAAGCCTTCTTCTCTCATCTTGTCAAAGTCAATCTCCGTCCAGCTTTGATCCACTGCTGGTGATGAGCTGCGCTCCTTTGCCGGGGGAGATGCGCTCTTATTTTTTGAATTTCCAGCTTTTCTGCCCTGCTTTTTCCCCATCTTTGTGGTTTTATCTGCCTCTGGTCTTTGATGATGGTGATGTACTGATGGGGTTTTGGTGTAGGTGTCCTTCCTGTTTGATAGTTTTCCTTCTAACAGTCAGGACCCTCAGCTGTAGATCTGTTGGAGATTGCTTGAGGTCCACTCCAGACCCTGTTTGCCTGGGTATCAGCAGCAGAGGCTGCAGAAGATAGAATATTTCTGAACAGCGAGTGTACCTGTCTGATTCTTGCTTTGGAAGCTTCCTCTCAGGGGTGTACCCCACCTTGTGAGGTGTGGGGTGTCAGACTGCCCCTAGTGGGGGATGTCTCCCAGTTAGGCTACTCAGGGGTCAGGGACCCGCTTGAGCAGGGAGTCTGTCCCTTCTCAGATCTCAACCTCTGTGTTGGGAGATCCACTGCTCTCTTCAAAGCTGTCAGACAGAGTCGTTTGTGTCTGCAGAGGTGTCTGCTGCTTTGTTATTGTTTACTGTGCCCTGCCCCCAGAGGTGGAGTCTACAGAGACAGGCAGGTTTCCTTGAGCTGCTGTGAGCTCCACCCAGTTCGAGCTTCCCAGCAGCTTTGTTTACCTACTTAAGCCTCAGCAATGGCGGGCGCCCCTCCCCCAGCCTCGCTGCTGCCTTGCCGGTAGATCACAGACTGCTGTGATAGCAATGAGGGAGGCTCCGTGGGTGTGGGATCCTCCCGGCCAGGTGTGGGATATGATCTCCTGGTGTGCCTGTTTGCTCAAAGCGCAGTATTGGGGTGGGAGTTACCCAATTCTCCAGGTGTAGTGTGTCTCAGTTCCCCTGGCTAGGAAAAGGGATTCCCTTCCCCCTTGCGCTTCCCAGGTGAGGCAATGCCACGCCCTGCTTCAGCTCTCGCTGGTCGGACTGCAGCAGCTGACCAGTACCGATCGTCCGGCACTCCCCAGTGAGATGAACCCAGTACCTCAGTTGAAAATGCCGAAATCACCGGTCTTCTGTGTCGCTGGCGCTGGGAGTTGAAGACTGGAGCTGCTCCTACTCGGCCATCTTGCTCCGCCCCCTCCAGGAAGAGGATTTTCACCAAGAACCTGACCATGCTGGCTGGCTCCTTGATCTTAGACTTCCAACCTCGATAGGACTGTGAGAAATAACATCTGCCATTTAACCTATCCAGTCTATGGTATTGGTATTCTGTTCTAGTACACTGAGAAGACAGAGAGAGTCATATAAGTGGGAAAGTGTCATGAATGGTCACAAAATAAGCAGCTTAACACCAGTTCCTTATACCAAATGGCCTCTGTTGTTATCTGAAATTGTGAGCCTGAGCCCCAAATAATAATTTGTTCTTACTGTCTTCTAAAAGGCAGTACACTGGAAATCCTGTTCCTCGTCAGTTATAGCTCCTAAAATGCTACCAATAAGAAAACATTGCAAAACAAAGTTAAAATATATATAAACCGAATTAATTTAAAAATCTGTAATATTGACTAATTAAGCCCTCCAGACTATTACATCCATACATAATTCACTGTTCAATGAGATGTCACATATTGTTATCCTAAATAAAAGTTTAAAACTTCCAAAAAGACCTTCTAGAGACACTTTTACAGAGCTATAATACCTAAATACACAGCACAATACACTCTTCATATATATTAACAGCATTAATACAATTCCAAGGAAAAGTATAAGAACTATAATAGTCTTTTGTCAGATATATAGATTGTGAAGATTTTCTCCCACTCTGTGGGTTGACTTTTTACTCTGCTGACTATTCCTTTTGTTGTGCAAAAGCTCTTTAGTTTAATTAGGTCCCAGCTATTTATCTTTGTTTTCATTGCATTTGCTTTTGGGATCTTGGTCATGAAATCCTTGCTTAAGCCAATGTCTGGAAGGGTTTCTCCAATTTTATCTTCTGGAATTTTTATACTTTCAGGTCTTAGGTTTAAGTCCTTAATACATCTTGAGTTGATTTTGTATAAGGTGAGAGATGAGGATCCAGTTTCATTCTCCTACATGTGGCTTGCCAATTATCCCAGCACCATTTGTTGAAAAGGGTGTCCTTTCCCCACTTTATGTTTTTGTTTGTTTTGTCAAAGATCAGTTGGCTGTAAGTATTTGGGTTTATTTCTGGGTTGGCTATTCTGTTCCATTGGTCTTTGTGCCTATTTTTATACCAGTACCATGCTGTTTTGGTGACTATGGCTTTATAGTATAGTTTGAAATCAGGTAGTGTGATGCCTCCAGATTTGTTCTTTTTGCTTAGTCTTGCTTTGGCTATGTGAGCTCCTTTTGGTTCCATATGAATTTTAGAATTTTTTTCTAATTCTGTGAAGAATGATGGTGGTACTTTGATGGGAATTGCATTGAATTTGTGGATTGCTTTTGGCAGTATGGTCATTTCACAATATCAATGCTACCCATCTGTGAGCATGTGATGTGTTTCCATTTGTTTGTGTCATCTCTGATTTCTTTCAGCAATGTTTTGTAGTTTTCCTTGTAAGAGGTATTTTGACTCCTTAGATATTCCTAAGGGCTTTTTTGTGTGTGTGTGTTTTTTTCTTTTTTTGCAGCTATTGTAAAAGGGGTTGAGTTCTTGATTTGATTCTCCACTTGGTCGCTGTCAGTGTATAGAAGAGCTACTGATTTGTGTACATTAATCTTGTATCTAGAAATTTTGTGGAACTCTTTTATCAGTTCTAGGAGCTTTCTGGAGGAGTCCTTATTGTTTTCAAGGTAAACAATCATATTGTCAGCAAACAGCGACAGTTTGATTTCCTCTTTACTGATCTGGATGCCCTTTAGTTCTTTCTCTTGTCTGACTGCTCTGTGAACTCAAACAAATCAGTAAGAAAAAAATAAACAATCCCATCAAAAAGTGGGCTAAGGACATGAATAGACAATTCTCAAAAGAAGATATACAAATGGCCCGCATACATATGAAAAAATGCTCAACATCACTAATGATCAGGGAAATGCAAATCAGAACCACAATGTGATACCACAGGGAAATGCAAATCAGAACCACAATGTGATACCACCTTACTCCTGCAAGAATGGCCATAATCAAAAAAATCAAAAAACGGTAGATGTTGGCATGGATGTGGTGAACAGGGAACACTTCACCGCTGGTGGGAATGTAAACTAGTACAGTCACTAAAGAAAACACAAAAATTACTCGGGTGTGGTGTAGTCCCAGTTACTCGGGAGGCTGAGGCAGGAGAATCGCTTGAACCCGTGAGGCGGAGGTTGCAGTGAGTCATGATGTCGCCACTGCACTCCAGCCTGGGAGACAGAGCGAGACTCTCTCTCAAAAAAAGAAAAGAGAAAAGAAGATAAAAGTAACAGAATACCTGATGTGTTTGAGCAGGTTGAAAGGAGACATAGAAATATGTAAGGGAAGTGAGAAAAATATATATATATATATCTATATACACACACACACATATGAAGAAAACATTACTGTTAGCAATTAAGGAAAAATGGGAAGTTATGCAACAAATGAGTAGTGGTCAGAACATACTACTGTTGTGACTAGAATTCACAAGATCATAGTAAACATAAAGGCTGAAAATTGGTCTACTCAAAACAATGACATAACTATTTTGGCTGAATGAGAGGTTATGTTTTTATGCATGCCTGTGCAGGGAGAGGTGATGAAGAAAAGGTAAATTGTCCTCCTCCATGGTGAGAAGTTAATAGATGTTGGTTAAAACAAAATGAATAATGCCATAAGCTGTTGCTCAGAAATGTGCAGTTGCTTTCTACAAAATTCTGTTGAAAATGGTTGCTTCTGGAATGCAAGAAATGGGTAAGAGAACCTGGGAACAGATATTCTTCCAATAGCTTTGTATAACTTTATAAGTCTTTAAACTAGGTGCTGAAAAATTTTTTTTTAATTAAAATAACTTTAATTTTAAAAAATTTAAGCATTTACCTTACTATTTTTTTCCACATTAAATAAGCAAACTTTTAAGCATTCCTTCCATTGGCCAAAGCTTTTGCTACTTAACCATTAAATCATACATGTTTATTCTAGCAAACATTAGAGAATGCATTGTGTGTGTGTGTGTGTGTGTGTATGTGTGTGTGTGTGTACTACTCTTATGAGAAAATTATTCTCCTACTGGATTTCTGCTAGCAAGAAAGACTGCCTGAAATGGTTATGAGAATCACTTTTAATAGCTTGGAAGAAAGGACGATTTTTCTAAGAAATTGTCCCCAAGTTCACCAGAGAATAATGAAGCTACTTTCTAAAAATCCCCAATGCAAACCTTTGTCCTACTTCTTGGGCCTCATCCATCTTCTCAGAATTGGTAGGCATGAACAAATGTAGCAAAAAACCCTTTCCTAATTTTACAGATACTGATAAATACAATTAACTGATGAATGTAACCAAAACACCTAGGCAAACTGGGTAACAATTTAACACTTAAATTTTCCTTATTAAAGAGAATATGCTGATCTAGCAGTACACCTCTAGATATGGGGGGCATGATAGCCCCCTTAACTAATGTGTCATTCAGAATCTTTCTGTCTTATTTAGTAATTTTTCATGCTTGTGGGGATCCAAGGTGTTTTGTTTTTTGGGTTTTTTTTAGAGTTTTCCGTTGAGTAGGTTAAAATGGGGATATTTTACTATCATCTTCATGTTTAAAACTCTATGCCACTGCACGATGCTTTCCTGAAAATATTTAACTGGAACAAAAACATTCTTAAGATGTGCACACAGAAGATGCATCCCATAGGCTCCTCAAACACACGCACTGACATACAGCAATCTCTAGCTGATCTGGAGGCTGTAGCCATATCAACAGATTATTTTAGTTTATGCTGTATTGTTCCTCCACCAGTTTTCTATTCTCTTTAGCAGCGACCCTCAATCTCTAGTTGGGTATATGAGCATTACCCAAGGTATATTTTAAATAGGCAGATTTTCTACTATGCAGCCATAGAAAAGAATGAGTTCATGTCCTTTGCGGGGTCACCAATGAAGCTGGAAGACATTATTCTCAGCAAACTAAGACAGGAGCAGAAAACCAAACACCGCATGTTCTCACTCATAAGTGGGAGCTGAACAATGAGAACACAGGGACACAGGGAGGGGAACATCATACACCGGAGTCTGTCAGGGGGTGGGGGCCAAGGGGAGGGAGAACATTAGGACAAATACCTAATGCATGTGGGGCTTAAAACCTAGATGATGGGTTGATAGATGCAGCAAACCACCATGGCACATGTACACCTATGTAACAAACCTGCATGTTCTGCACATGCATCCCAGAACTTAAAGGAAAATTAAAATAAATAAATAAAAATAAAAATGCAGA
This sequence comes from Theropithecus gelada, assembly GCF_003255815.1. Taxonomy (NCBI): domain Eukaryota; kingdom Metazoa; phylum Chordata; class Mammalia; order Primates; family Cercopithecidae; genus Theropithecus; species Theropithecus gelada. The sequence goes on from NC_037673.1 coordinate 159,626,887, forward strand.
TTCTCAGGCACCCCATTATTTGGATTCTTTGTGCTTAGTGTTGAGCTTGTGAATCAGCATTTTAACAAATCCCCCTCCATCCTATGAGTCTGCTGCCATATTTACAACATACTGGCCTGCAGGATACAATTTAAATCCCTTACCAGAATATACATAGTTCTCCCAACCTGGTCCTTGCCTATTTCTCTAACCTATATTTCTTACATCCCAGAATGAACGCTATTGCACAAACTGAACTATCACCTTTCCATGCTATTTCAAATATTTGTAGCATATTTCATTTTATTTCCTGGAATGCACTTCTCCAGCCAGTATTTATTATTTTCCCATCATACCAAGTATCTCCTGTGAATAATGGACTTTTGGGGGAGGGGATGCTCTTTTATCTTCACTTCTCACTCAAAACCTGTTCTAATTAGAGTTGCTAACTATAGCATCTACTCCCTTGGCCACAGGAAACCAGTGGAGGGTATGTGAGGCCAACCAAATACTTTCCCTGGGATTTTCTGAACTAGAAATTTTATCTTTCTGTGCCTGGCTTATTTCAAAAAGAAATAGAACTTTAACAGTGAAAAAGCTGAGAGACGTGTGGGTCAACAGCTATATGAAATCTTGTTCCTTAAAAATGGAGGAATAAAGCCAAGGAGAATAAAGCTAACATCCACAAAGAAGCAGGAATAGTTAATGAATGTACACTGATCAAACATAATTTTGATATAGGTAATACTGTTATACATTATTAAGCTAAATATATAGAAACAAATATTACTTGACTGAACCTGAATGAATACAGGCTGAGGTCTGCATGGGTATGTTTTATATGGGAAAAATGTATTAAATTCTAAGATTTATTTAGGACATTAGGACTGTTCATAGTTTATTTAAACAGGCCAATACTTTAATATAATATCGTACATTAATCAGGAACTAAGAGAAATCATTTCCTATAAATAACTCTAAATTGAAGGAAATTATAACATTTTTCTGGATCACAGATTCCTTTGAGAGAATGATAAAAGTTTGAATTCTTTTAGGGAAAAAAAATGCATATTTACCCCAAATTTAATAAACAGTTTCTGGAGAATCACAGATGACCGAAAATCCATTCATGGAGCTCTTTTAGAATTTCCAGGGCTCAACCAGACTTGTTTCTATTCTGCTCTATATGACTGCCACACCAGCCTACCTGTATACATAAGAATGAACAAAGTAAACTGGAATCAGGGAGGTTTGAAATGGATTTAGTTTCTAGGTTAGATATGGCAGACAGTAACATAGATAAGATAATTCCAAGTGATAATTAAGAACCAAAGGACAAGTTTAACATAGCCAGTTTTAGAAACATATTTCTTGGCAGTGCGCAGTGGCTCACACCTATAATCCTGGCACTTTGGGAGGCCAAAGCAGGTAGATCGTTTGAGGTCAGGAGTTTGAGACCAGCCTGACCAACAGGGTGAAACCCTGTCTCTACTAAAAATAGAAAAATTAGCCAGGCGTGGTGGCACGAGCCTGTAGTCCCAGCTACTTGGGAGGCTGAGGCAGAAGAATGACTTGAACCTGGGAGGCAGAGATTGCAGTGAGCCAAGATCGCACCACTGCACTCCAGTCTGGGCAAAGGAGTGAGACTCCAACTCAAACAAAACAAAAAGAAACGTATTTCTTTACTCCACTTTTCATTTTAATTTTTTTTATTTGTGTCATTGTTTTTGCTATTTGTAGAAGTATCAGTTTGTTTAATTTTCTTATAATTTCTTATATTTATTTTATCTAATGCAAAATGCCAGCAATTTTATTATTTTTCTTTATATTTCCTTATGATTTTTATCTGATGCAAAATACCCGTGCTTTTATGCCACATTCCAGGTACTTTGTCTTCATATCTGTTGACTCTGAAGCTGGGGCAGCACTTTCAAATGCCAAATAGGTAACTTAAGATTGAATGGAGGTTCTACATATGAAGTAGAAATTTCATACTGTCTACCGCAAGTATGTCATGAGATAATGTTGAGACCATTTCACAGTCTGACATCTCATGATATGTTTTATACTGTTTTTAGTTACTGCATGCCTGTCTATCTTCTTTATCCCACTACATGGCAAATTACTTTGGAGAAGACTCCAGGTTTTCTGTTTCCCATGTTATTTCCATGTGGTCTTTTGGTCAACATTAGGAGTTGCATGTGACAGAAACAACTCAAACTGCCTTAGGGGGTAAGGAGGAAGTAAGGGTTATTGGCTTCAAAAACTGAAGAATTCAATGAATCATTCTTCCTTTGGACACAGCTGGATCCAAGTGCTCCAACAGTGTTGTCAAAGATCAACGCTTCTACAGCTTGCACAGTTCTCTCTGTGTTGGCATCATCATTTGATGAGTTCTTCCCAACTGAAAGTGCTCAGCACCTCCAAGCTTACATTCCCCTTGACTTCTCTCTCCCAACTGTACATTCTTACACACTCCTGGAATTGAGTGCCATGTACCTACCCAATAATATACCCAATGCTGAAAAGTCCGGAGACAGGAGTCAACTTTATCCAAATTATGTGGGTTAAAAAGTGAGAAGAGATACTTGCCAAAGGGAAAATAAAAGTAAAATTATCAAAATGATGGCAATTATGAGATGGAAATTAGGTTCTGGACACGTGAAAACAACACATATTCACTACACAGAATTTACTAGCTTTAAGCATGAGGTAAGAAGCAGGACTTAACTCAAAGGTGGGGCTAGAACTGCAGACCAGATTGAAGACTAGCTGAAACAGGGAAGTGATGAAAGCACCTCTCTATAAGACATGTCCACCAGTGCCATGTCAGTTTACCATTGCCATAGCAACACCTGGAAGTTACCACCCCTTTCCAAGGCAACAACTTGAAAATTACCACTCTTATTTTAGAAATTTCTGCATAGTCTGTTTCTTAATTTGCATGTAATTCAAAGTGGGTATAAGTATGGCTGCAGAACTGCTTCTGGGCTGCTACTCTGGGCATACTGCCTATGGGGTAGCTCTACTGCACAAGGAGCAGTACCTCTGCTGCTACTGTACACTACTGCTTCAACAAAAGTTGCTGTCTAACACCACTGGCTCACCCTTGAATTCTTTCCTGGGTGAAGCCAAGAACCCTCCCAGGCTAAGCCCCAGTTGTGAGATACACTTGTCCTGCATCAAGTACATATCAAACAGTCCTCGGTTGATAGAGCATTCACTCTTACTAAGGACTGAAAATAAATAATCATTTTTTGTCCATCTTATACAGGGCCCATTTGATTGTAAGGCATAGAAACAACTCCATATACTTCAAGTAAAAATTAGTTTTATTTTATTCTCAACCAGTCTCACTGTAAGAATTACAGCAGGGCCTCCAGAAAACCAAGAGAAAAAAAAAAAAAAAACCAGCGGCTAGAGTTACATGAGGGTGTTGGGGTGGGGACTACAGAGTAGCGAGGAGGATATGTCTGATGAATTCTACATGTCTTTGTGCATCAGTGTGCCTCTTTCATTCTTTAAACCAGCTTCCCGTAAGTTTGGTCCACAGTACAGTATTTCCTTACCTAGGACATCTTGAAATAAGAACTCAACACCATAATGCATTTGGGGCATTTAGCTTAGCTGCCCACAAAAACCTCAGTTCTCTGGTCCAGATCAGATCGGCCCAACTGAGGTCAGGAATCCACTCCCGGTTCCCTAGAGGAGCTGTCTGAAGTAGGAATTAGAGCAGAGGGACTGGAGGTGAAGGTATTAGAGCTCAAAGAGCTTCTTTTTGTGGCTCCAGTGGCAGGGCAGGTCCCTTGACGGTGGTTGTGGAGGCAAAGAGGAAGTTATTAACATCTTTAATCCAATTTGATACAAAATTTAATTCTGCATTTTATCTCAACTACAAGAGAGTAACACAAAGAGAATTTTAAAAGACAGTAAGACTCTAATAATGAAAATTCCATTCTATTTGTAGGCCAAAACCAAATTATTATTTAAGGAAAATGGTGAATAATGAGATGATCTGTGTATCAAAATAAGAATTTCATTTATTTTCAAGCAAGGTTACTAAAAGTGCTTTATCTTATAAGTTAGGTAAGTAATGGTTACAATCAGTAGAATTTGAAGTTTTAAGGGATAATAAAGGTAACCAACTTTTGCTTCCCACTAAATGCATGAATGTCTGATATCCATATGTATATATCTTTAAAATTCATATTGGAGTGAATAACAAACTAGTAGAGAATATTTGAACAAATAAGTTATTTTAAAAACAGTAAGACAGCATACATAGTACAATTTCAGCTTCTAAAGACCCACTAAAAGTTTTTAAATTGTCTTAGCTATATTTACCATTTACTTTACATCTGTTGATATTAAAGAAATGGAAATGAACACATCTTTTCATTAGATTTGAGTAAATTGAATCAACTACACATAAATGCGCTCCTTTTTCAGTGTTCTACTGAAAATTAACCACCTACCAAAAGCCAAATGCGATTTACCATAGCACCTTCCAATAGAGGGCAAAGCAAAACTGATCTGATTCATACATATGGCAACATTTAAACCATCTTACAGTTCAAACTCTGCAAAATGTTTTCTATTTGTTTTTACATATATATGTTCATACTCCTACACGAGGTGAGTAGCTATCAATAGGTTGCAATGAACTAGTAACTTGTTTATATTCTGAATGTTTTCTTAACTCTGTGTTCGTTAGTTGTGGTAATAATAAAACTGTTGCCATGAAATCTCTAGTGCATAAAGAAAAAAATATATATATATATACACACACACACACACACATATATATATATCAAAGAATGTCTCTGAAATTTTATCATCTCTAGTTCCTTGAGATTCCTGAAATTGTCTTTCTGGAATTTTCATCTCCCAGATCCCACATCAGCATTTACCTTTCCAGGGAAGCAATTATACAAAGTAGTTAAGGCAAAGGACTTAAAGTGAGATGGAATAGAAGTTAAACTCCTCCTTCTTCACTTACAAAGTGTAGGATCTAGGACAAGGCATTTAACTCCTCTCAGCCTGTTTCCTAACCTAATAGAATGTATACCTACCTCACAAGTCAGTGTGTGGATTAACTGATATAAAATAGATAAAGCACTTAGGACAGTACCCAACACAAAATACTCAGTTAATTATAGCCATTGTTGAGAAATAATAATGATTAAGCCAGGCGCGGTGGCTCATGCCTGTAATTCTAGCACTTTGGGAGGCCAAGGCGGGTGGATTACCTGAGGTGAGGAGTTCGAGACCAGCCTGGCCAACATGGTGAAATCCTGTCTCTACTAAAAACACAAAAATTAGCAGGGTGTGATGGCACACGCCTGTAATCCCAGCTACTCGGGAGGCTGAGGCAGAATTGCTTGAGCCCTGGGAGACGGAAGTTGAAGTGAGTCGCGACAGTGTCACTGCGCTCCAGCCTAGTCGACAGAGTGAGGCTGTGTCTCGAAAAAATAAAAATTAAAAAAAAAGAGAAATAATCATCATTTAAAATAAATAATAATAGTAATAATGACAGGGCCATTTCTACCTCTGAACTGATATATATTGCTTTTATAATACATATGGTAATGATCTTTACATAACTGTCCTACCCATCCTCATCAGACAGTGAACTCCTTGAAGATGATGATTTTGCTTTATATTTTCATATTTAATCTTGGTACATAGTATGTATTAAACAATTCCTGTAAATGGAATTAAAGCTAAAAATAGCTACAAGCCAATTATTTCTTCTAGGATAAAAACTATGCAGCTCTTTATTCTGCTTTATACATTTGAAGTGTGTAAGACATATACTCTCTGAAACCTTCCATCAAATACAAGAATCAGTGAGGCAGGTGTTCATGGTAAAACAGGCTATGCAGAGTTCTTAAACGGTAGCCGAGTTTAAACTCTCAAGGCAAGTACTGAGTTAATGTCTAACAAAACCTGACTGCTATTCCATTTTAAGTTCTGACAGTGTTCTTAGCAATCTGTATAGCAGAAAGAGGCTGCAACATTCTTTGAGATATTGCATCAGAACTCCTGGTTCTGGGCTTCAGCCCTTACTGCATCAATTTATATTCTGAAGGTTATCTTTAAAGCCAGAAAGGTGAGGAACAGAAAGTTTTAAAATAAAAATTTTCTAGGGTTTACTATATCTAAAACTCCTTATATTTTAAAATTGGCTTCACCTTGATAATAGGGCTCTGATTGCAGTAAGAAACAGCCTTAACTTTTATTTCCCTTTGAAAATGTACTTTTCCAGTGTGGGAGAATGCACTGAACTACTTTTAAAATTATGTTCATGGATATTTCATAGGCTGCAGTAGACTTGTGAGTCCTAAAAGAGTTAGCATTTTTCTTCTCTGGAATCCTGACTCAACCCCAGGACCAATAATCAGCAAACTAAACTGAATCTGAGTGAGGAGCTTAGAGCACCTCCCACTTGTTTCTGAAGGTGCCTCAAGGGCTTACCTGGCCTAGATAAAATTCGAGAAACATTGAAGATGGGTGCTAAATTACAGAGTGGAGAAAGGCTGACTAAAGTCAGATAATCTAACACCTGCCTGAAGAGTAATGAAGAAACATTTATTCTGATCTAGGAACAGAAAAGAAGGTGATGAGTTTGCAATAAGGATAAAGAGAAAAGAGAAAGAACTTCAAGGTTAAGGGCAAAGCATAGAAGTAGAATGTCATCAATGGTCACGTTGAGTTAGTGTGTATCACGGTGATACACAATTAAGCATTCGAGTACATTCTCTGATCTGATTATTCATTCTGGGAAAAGGCCACAGAAGGCTTCAGCAAAACACTGCACATTGGGAGAAACTTTTGACCCTCCAAATCTAGTATATCTTGATGGATTTAAATGTATTTAATCCCTTCATTACTCAGTTCTCCAAATACACAGTGTTTATTGTGTCACTAGGACTTGCCAAGCACAATGTGTTTTGAAGGGTCACCACCGATGAAGACATGCTGCTTCATACTTTCAACTATCAGAACACAATGCATACACACACATACATGAAAACACACTCCCAAAGAAATACAATATTCTCCCAAATGTAAAGTAATCTGCAAAAATGTCCCCTGTCCACAGGGCAGGTAGCATTTTACATATTAATGCAGAGCAGTTTTAGTTCCCCTATACGCACTTATTCACATCAAGTCAGGCTTTCTTTGCATAAGACATCAGCAGATAATGGTACATGTACAAGCAACAAAGATATCTGCCTCGTATCACCATTCTAAGGTACAAAAAATGACTTTAAAAAAGCTTCGAAATGATCTTTCTGTTAGTTTATTTTTCCTTTTATCTTCATCTAAATTCCTCTCGATCCCCCACTTCCCCACAACTGGTTTCTGTAGCCAAAAGGGAAACAGTATGGGCTGAGGAGGATGTATTTTTCTTCTATTTTATAAATACATACTATGTAAATATATGCATATACATATATATTTACACAGTCAAATTTGATGTATCTTAAAATAAAACATAAGTTGTAAGACGAAAGCTTTTTTTTCAAACGCAACATTGTAAGATGGAATCTTAAAGTAAGATGATACTGCAGTCACTGGGTTCCTGAAAGGTGACCTTCACCCCCAGTCACATTAGTCAGCAATTCAATTTTCTCAGTATCTTTAAGAGGTGAAAATAGCTGCAAATTGTCTTGACATATGCTACCAGCTGCTTCTGTTAAGCAACAGTTACACAACTTGCTTTCTCTCCATTTGAATCAGAAAAAAAAAAATGTTCTTTAACAGTTGTTTTTACATTTTCCAACTCAAGTTTGGAACTACATGTTGGAACTCCTATGTGCAGGAGTATCCAAGAGCCAGTCTCGTTGAAATATATGAAACCCACTCTTACTGATACACAATTTTACCTTCTCTCAATCTCATTATTTTTAAAAAGCAATTTGTAATGTCATCCTATTTGATCACATTTCTATCATTTGTCATTGCAATTTCACACTGCATCTGAAATAACACTAAGGGAGAGGACTGCCCCTCATATTGTCTTACGCCCAATTTCTGCCTCCAAAGAAAGAAGAAGTAAAAACTAAAAGGCAGAAATGAAATCCACACGCACACAGCCTGACGCCACACCCTGGGCCTGGTAGTTAAACATCGACCCCTGACCTAATCAGTTATGTTATCTATAGATTACAGACATTGCATAGAAAAGCACTGTGAAAATCCCTGTCCTGTTCTGTTCTGTTCTAATTACTGGTGTATGCAGCCCCCAGTCACATCCTGCTTGCTCAATCGATCACGACCTCTCACGTGGACCCCCTTAGAGTTGTGAGCCCTTAAAAGGAACAGGAATTGCTCACTTGGGGAGCTCGGTTGTTGGAGACTTTAGTCGTGCCCAAGCTCCTGATCAAATAAAGCCCTTCCTTCTTTAACTCGGTGTCTGAGGGGTTTTGTCTGCAGCTTGCCCTGCTACAACACCATATTTTGCCAAAGAATGCTCACATCACTCATTCCATGAGAGCCTCTCAACCACTGTGAGTATGGTAGGTGGGGTGGGTAATACTAACCACACAGTTCACATAGCAGAAATGGAAACTCAAAAAATTAGAGTATGAATATTTTCAATAACTGTCTTGAGTTCCTGTATCTTCTTTCATCCTCCAAGAGAACTCTTGTACTACAGCATTGTAGACTCAACACTCAACTTCATGAAATGGCCTCGAAAAATTCTATCTTTAATTCCTCCCACTTACTCAAGCTCCACACTTGATTTCAAATGTCTCTTGAAAATTTCTTGTATATTTGGCCCATAGGCCAAATTAAACAGAACATCTCCTACGAGCTTCCCTTCCTTCATGAATTCCTGTTGCTGTCACCTTAGTAGCCAACTGTGACTTCACCTTCAGATTTTCAGGAATTCTTCCATGTCTTTCCACAAATAAAATTAGTTTCTTGTCATCCAACTCCCCACCTCAGAAATCTCCAGTAGCTCTCCATTTCTTACTACAATAGGCTGAAACTTTTGCCAAGAACCCAGAGTCCTTTAATAACAACCTAGAATCACCCTATCTACCAATCTCATTCAAATGCTACCCATTTCTTGCCCTTGGCGCTAATCAGTTTACCCACTTTATTGTCTTATAAAGACATCAGCATCATTCTTGAATGTCTGCCATTTATGTTTTTTTTTACCCAAAATTCTTTCCACCAATGATTCAGTTATCACTATTCTCTCCCTACATGCCCACAAAACTGAGTGTCTATTTCACATATTCAACACTTTGATAATGTATATCCATCGTTCTCTGAAAATTTTCTCATCTTTGAGCGCTTAAAGACAAGATGAACATAGATAATAATAAATTCTCTGTTCTTTCCCAAGTACCTTAGTCCAGAGATTAGATGCATGCAAACAACATAGATGGTGAGGGTAATTCTGGGGTAGGAATCAGAAAGTTTAGCCTACTAGCAAGTTGTAGAATGTGGACCACCCAATTAACCTCCTGGATTTTAAGAGCTCTATCTACAAACAGAGGAATATTAGAATAAGAAAAAGTTTCTCAAAAGTCAATCATTCATATCGCATCTTTGTGATTCACTGATGGGAATACAGTTACTACTAATGTATATGACGATGGGCATATACATACACACACACACACACACACACACACACACACACACACACACATAACTGACTACTGAATCTCCTCAATCCAATATTACCTTTTACCTGCCACTCTTCTTTTTCAGTCCCCTTTATGGCTCAAAAATTTTTTTCTGTTTTGTTCTGGATCCCATTTCTTCCCTTCTATGTTTCTCTTCAATCCCTTCTAATTAGGCTTTTTGTTTCTTATGTGCCAGTAAGCTATATCTGTCAAGGTAATAAATTATCTCCATCTTACCAAATCCGATGATCAGTTCTCAGTTCTCATCTTCCTGAACCTGATGGCAGTATTTACGATAGTTGATCACTATATCCATCTTGAGGCACATTATTAACCGGGCTTCTAGGATACCACACTATCCTGAGATTTTCTGCTACCTCACTGGCCACTTCTTTTCAGTATTCTTTGCCAATTTCTTCTCTTCCTGATCTCTAAAAGTTGAAATGTTCCAGAACTTAATCTTCAGCCTATTTCTCTCTTCAATCTATACTTGTTCACTAGTCACCCATTTGACTTTAATTATCATCTATACTCTTAAACATATATCCATTTGTAACATTTTGAGCTCCAAATTCATATATACTACTTTTTATTAAACATCACCAGTGAGATATCTAATAGGCATCTCGTATTTAATATGTCCAAAGTGAAACTCTTCAACAAAACCCTGCCCCCTTTAAAGTGCCCACATTTATTCTTTCCTTGGGCTTCCTCAAATCTGTAAATGGCACTACCCATCACCCAGTAGTTCAAGCCAAAAGTATTGGAAAAATTCTTGATGTTTCTCTTTTCTTCAACCCATACATCCAATCTATTAGCAAATCTTATTGGTTAAACTTTTGAAATGTATCAGGAATCCATTTCTTTTCTCACCAATTCCATCAGCACAGCCCCAGTAGAAGCAAGGATGCTACTAGCTTAAAATTGTCATCGTGCAAAGAGTTTAAAGGTACCCATTTGGGGTAGGCATATAGTTGAATGAGAAAGTGGGAGACCAAAGAGATTTATAAAAATGTTGTCCTTCTGTGGGCACATGGCTTAGCAGCAGATGACTTTGCAAAGATTTTTTATTAATGTCCATCAATGATAGACTAGATAAAGAAAATGTGGTACATATACACCATGGAATACTATGCAGTCATAAAAAGGAATGAGATCATTTCCTTCATAGGGATATGGATGGAGCTGGAAGCCATCATCTTCAGCAAACTAATGGAGGAACAGAAAACCAAACACTGCATGTTCTCTCTTGTAAGTAGGAGTTGAACAATGAGAACACATGGACACAGGAAAGGGAGCAACACACACTGGGGCCTGTCGGGTGGGGCAAGGGGAGAGAGAGCATCAGGAAAAATAGCTAATGCATGCTAGGCTTAATACCTAGGTGATGGGTTGATCTGTGCAGCAAACTACCATGGCACATGTTTACCTATATAACAAACCTGCACATCCTGCACGTGTATCCCAGAATAAAATAAAATAAAAAAGACTCTCCTTTCTTCAGTAGAATATAACCTGTGTCAGGGCACTTGAAGAACAGAGCTCTAGATACACTTCAGCCCTTACTTGATTCTCGACCTACATAACTGTACTTAGTGGCCATGAGTCAGAGCCGCCGTCATCACTTGCCTAGAATGCTACAATCACTTCCTGTTCACCTCGTCATTTTAACTGGTGTCCCCCTGCATTAAGTTCCCCATAAAACTTCCAAAGTAATATTTCTAAATTATAAAGCAGACAGAGACCCTCTCCTTGACCAAACGTGAGTCAAGATCCTCTGAGCCCTCTTTTCACCTAGGCCTCAACACTGGCCTCTATCCTTGGCCCATTTAGTCCAATTTTAACCAAGAATCCTGCTGGGTCAGTTTATCAGGAATCCCCCACCACTGATATCTGATCAAATTCTTCATCCCCTACCTTTGGTATCTGATCTTTCTTGACATCTTATCACTCTGGTCTGAGTTCAGTAAGAATCCTGCCAAGTCCATTTAGCCAGAGTCCCCCTTACTCCTAATGCTTCTTCTTAGTAATTTGCCATCTATTGATTCCCCACCCTGCTCCTTGGCTGTAATCATCACTTGTCATTGTACTTGGAGTTGAACTCACTTTATCTCCCTTAGTGCAAAACCCCCATTATAAAAGTCTTCTTTAACACTGTCATGAAAATGTTTTCTTTAATAAAGCGGGTTGTGGCATACTCCAACTAAAACATCTCCAGAGACTTTCCATTACACTCAGAACACCATACAAACTCCCTACCATGGCCAATGAGGCCCTGCATGCTCTCACCTTTCCTCTTCCTTAACCTCATCTTTCTACATTATCTGCCTTACTCACTCAAGTCTAGCCACATGGCTCTCTTGCTGTTTCTCTGGTATACCAAGTTTATCCTGCTTCTGGCATTGAGAGTTGCTACTCCTTTTGGCTACAATCACTTTCCCCAAGATCTTTGCATAGATTATCCTTCTATTTATTCCATTCCTCCTAAAAAAAACTATTTCCTGACTATCTTAACTAAAACAGTACACACATAAACACACACAGACATGCTTTCTCTCTGTATCCCTACCCTGCCTTATTTTCATATAATTTATCACAACGTAAAATATTTTATATTTACTCAATTTGTTTCATTATGTTCTTTTTCCTCAAAATTTTAAGTTTCCTGGCCAGGCATGGTGGCTCATTCCTGTAATCCCAGCACTTTTGGAGGCCGAGGCGGGTGGATCACCTGAAGTCAGGAGTTCGAGACCAGCCTGGCCAACATGCCAAAACCCTGTCTTTATTAAAAATACAAAAATTAGCTGGGTGTGGTGGCACGTGCCTGTAATCCCAGCTACTCAGGAGGCTGAGACAGGAGGATCACTTGAACCCAGGAGGCAGAGGTTGCAGTGAGCCAAGATCATGCCACTGCACAGAGCAAGACTCCATCTCAAAAACAAAAAAAAAACAAAAACTTAAGCTTCTGAAAAAGAATCATATCTAGTTTTTTTTTGCTATATTCCCCCAATGTTTAGAACAGAGACTGGCATTAGCAGATATTTAATGTTTGCTGATTGAATAATTGTTATATTTATGTACCATGTTTACTATTGTTTACTAACATTTTATTTAAATTGAATGCTTTTGTTACTAAATGGTTATATTTAAAATGAAAAAAACTTGAAAGTAACTAATTAACAGTAGCATTAGCCACAAATAGAAGGTAATCTAAAAATTGATTTATTGAAAACAAAATAATATTATTGCTATCAGTTAGCTATTTTTTTGGTCAAAGACTCTGAGCTTAAGCCTCACTTTATTAAAAAGAAGATTACAAGGTATTGGAGAAGTCCCAAGGACACACTAGCCCAAACTCAGGCTTCCTCCTCCTAAGAAAATCTGAGTAAACAAGAGGGAAATGTTTCAACTTGTAAGATTCAAAGGTATTGAATGCCATGCCATATTACTGCTTAAAATCATCGTACATATCATCAGTAGTAGACTTTTCTAACTTTGGAATGCCCTGGCCTAGACAGTGAAGCCTTGTGTCTCAGATTCTAGGACTGTATAAGGAATAAAAAAAACAGCCTCCTCAAGTTCACATAACTGGCCAGAATAAACTATAGCTTGGAAACCGATTTTCTGATCCTAGCCCAGGGTTCTATAAAATAAGTTAACCATTTTCCCCATTTTACATTAAAAAAAAAAAGTGCCTCTATATTTTTCCATATTTTTAACCTAGCTTTGGCATTCCCTGAAGCGATTAGATTTCCCAAGTCTTTGGTCATGAATTGCACTCAAATTTTACCCACGGGTTAAAGCAAGGTCTGGAACAACATTTCACACCCCTGGTGGTGCACGCCTGTAGTCCCAGCTACTTGGGAGACTGAGGTAGGAGGATCGCTTGAACCCAGGAAGCAGAGGTTGCAGTGAGCGGAGACGGCGCCACTGCGCTGCAACCTGGGGAACAGAGCAAGACTGTATCTCAAAAACAAAAAATGAAACATTTCACATCCCTTAATACAAAGTCAATTATACCAAGGGTCTCTTTTTGTAAAAGCTTACATCATTTGCATATGTGAGAAGTTGATGTACAGTCAAAATGACAGAAACAGATGCTTTCTGCCATCACTTAATAGGAGACATATTTTTCCATGCTGGTGAACAGAAGGCTATCAGTTGCAGAGGCTACAGGTGAAAAGGTTCTTACATTTTAGAACCTGTTGAGGATAAAACGCCATCAAACATTTTCTAAATTAAAATGCATTTTGTTTTGTTCATCTGAAAGTGATACATTTCTATACTGGGTTAGGGTATAAAATCTGCTGCTTAATGGTTGTCCACAGGTTGATGTTTTCTCCCCTGCTTCTAAGACATAAAAATCCAGGTTGAAAACCTGAGCTTCTAACAATCCTGGGCATGGTAAGCAGTGGTTCACTATAAATGGTTGTCATAGAAATGAGCAGAGTATTGCAAAATCAAGTTAGAACAATTTAGTTACAAAAATTAGATAACTTAAATCACCCAAAGATATTTATGATAAAAGACTAAATCCACTATAGTATAATGGAGTTTTATATGTCCATATTTACAAGGCTTTTCAGTCTTAATTTATTCATTTATTCAACAACAGTAATTTATTGTTCGGAGGCAACGTGGTATCGTGCATAGGGTAAAAAAATTAGCATATATCCCTGTCTGTTAATTTCTCCTCACCTCTCCCACTTATTCATTCCATGGCCTTGGATAAGAAATCTGGTTTTTCAGGGGCTCCATTTCCTCTTCTACATAAAAGTGATAATATCTTTCAAGGCTATTGTGGAATTAAATGAAATATCATTTGAGTCCAGTATGGTGTTTGACAGCTACTAGACAATTACTAAATGTCGATCTACTCAAAGATCCCTCTACTTTGGCCAAGCGCAGTGGCTCACGCCTGTAATCACAGCACTTTGGGATGCTGAGGTAGGAGGCTCCCTTGAGGCAGGAGGATCCCTTGAGGCTGAGAGGATCCCTTGAGACCAGGAGTTCAAAACCAGCCTGGTCAACATAGTGAGACCCTGTACCTACAAAAGGAAAATTTTTTAAATCAGCTGGGTGTGGAGGTGCATGCCTATAGTCACCGCTACTCAGGAGGTTAAGGCAGGAGGATCACTTGAGTCCAGGAGTATGATCCATGAGCCATGATAGTGACACAGCACTTCAGCCTAGTCTAGGTGACACAGGTAGACCCTATCTTTAAAAAAACAAAACAAAACAAAAAGGATGTGCTGCTATGTGTACGTAATGAATACAAAGTTGTGTGGTATGGTCTTTCTCTCAGGAGTCACAGTGTGAAATAATTCAAGCTCCTTTCTACCTTAGTGTCATACATATGATTTCCCAGTCTGAAAGCTGAATCACAATTCTACTATCTTCTGTTGTCTCATTCTTTCTCATCTTTTGGATCTCAGCTTAAATGTCACTTCCAAAGAGAAGTCTATGAGACTAACCCCTAACGCATACAGTTAGTCCTAATTCTCAAGATCTCATTTATTTCTTTCGCACTGCTTCTATTTACATAGTTTTGTGTGTGTGTGTGTGTGTGTGTGTGTGTGTGTATTATTTGCTTTTACCAGTAAACTGCAAGAGGGCTGGGAACACATTTTTCTTGTTGCTTATATCCCCAGTTCCTAGATTAATGCCTAACATTTAGTAAACACTCAAAAATATTTGTTCAATAAATGAACAGAGTTACAGTGTTGAACGACAAGAACACATCTTTCACCTAGGAAAATATTCTAAAGTGAGAAACAAATATAAAAAACCAATTAAAAATAATTATTAAATCATAATAGCAATAAGAGCATCACGTACATAAAATATGCTAAGAACACTTATTTTTGAGTGAGGAAATACCTATAATATCATTGGTCAAGCACTATAATCAATGAATTTTCAAAGTGTTTTGTGAACAAACATAGTGGAGAGAAAGATTGGTTGTACTTAGGCAGAGAAGGGAAACCTGAAGTGTCGTGTAGCTGACGTTCTGATCTAGGACTCGAAGTGTAAGTATGATATTGCCAGAAGTTGAAGGAGTAGGAGAGTATTCATGATAGAGGTAAAAAAAAACCTCACATCTTCCATTGAACATTTGTCATAGAGTGGAAAGATATCCCAAATGAGGAATAAATAGATCGAAAAATGACAGCATAGAACTTCATGTTTGGTTCTACCATGTTAAAGTTTAGAAGTCATTATATCTATCCTTACTAAAAAAAGCTGGACATAAGGACAAACTGAAAATCAATGACTTTTCTTGGACTCTTTAGAGAACTGAGTTTGCAGAGTGAACTGCCATCCCAAAATCTAAAGAGACTCATTCAAAGAGACAAAGCCAGAATCTGTTTAGCTAGATAGAAAATGCTGAAGCCATAAACTTAAACATTATTATTTTCTAGGGTCCCTGCAACAAATTACCACAAACTCGGAGGCTTAAAACAGTAGGGATTTATTCTTCCACCAAAAGTATAAAATAAACATTCATCAATCCATACTGATATTAACAAATGAGTGAATAAGGGGGGAGAATAGACAAATCTGCTCAGAATTCTGAATTCAACAGAAGAGTGAATGTAGACACTGACCCCTCAAGGAGATGGAGCATAATTAACTCCCTAGTCCTTAAGTGTGGGCTGCTCAGAGTGGTTTTTTTTTTTCCCAAAGAGTAGAGTATAAAAAGAAGAAAAAAAGAGTAAATCTACAGAGGAGAAACCAAACACACACTATCTCTGCCAGGTGATTAGGTGAGTATCAACAGTGAGAGCTCATGCTATTAGTATGTTCCCTGGATATAGTGTGGTGAGAATCACATTTTACCTCTGTGGTTCCTCCAGGAACACATCACTGCAGTCTAATCATGAGAAAACTACCAATAAATTCCAATTGAGGAACATTTTACAAATTACCTGACCAGAACTCCTCAAAACTGTCAAGGACATTAGAAATAAAGAAAGTCTGAGAAACTTTAATAGCCAAACAGACCAAAGGAGACAAGAAATGTGGTATCCAGGAAGAGAAAAAAAAAAGACATTAGGTACAAACAAATAAAATCTGAATAAACTATGCATTTCAGTTAATAATTTGTTGATACTGATTCACAAATTGTGACAAATATATGATATTTATTTAAGATGCATTAATTACTAAGTAACCCCAGTCTCTGTATTGCATATGGGAACTCTCTATACTGTTAATATCTTCACAATTTTGCTATAAATCTAATCTAAAATAAATTTAAAGTTAAAATTACTTAAAAATAAGTATTTTCAGTGGCTACTTTATGAAAAAAAACCTATATACATTATAGAAAACCCTACCTCTATAACACTTTCAAATAGTTGTGGAAGAAAAATGCTAGCAAAAGTTATATACAGACAGTTATACTTACTAAAACAATGACTCCTCAAGAACACATTATCTTCATTTTTTCACTCACAAAAATGTTCTATCATACTCCCGAATGGTAGAGAAAGGCTTTGCCTTGGCAAGAAAGGTGAGAGAGCCATGTGCACAAATTTAAATTACAAACCTGCACTCTCCTATTTTTATGCCAGGAAGTCACCATTTTTGTTCTGGCGTTTTGGGTGCTCACTCGTCGGCCATTATCTGTTTTCCCATTTGCTAGCAGAGAGTGCCTTGCACTATAAAGGCTGAAAACATCAGATACTCACCTTCTCAGACACCCCCGAAGTTCAGATTTGGGCATATAATACTATCCTGCTCAATGGAATATGAGGGGAATTCTGCTAAGAGGTTCTGCGAATGGTTTTCATTCCTAATTAAAAGACATGTAAGGAAACTGTCCTCGACCTTCGTTTCATATACACCTCATGGGTGTAACTGTATGAGGACATGATGCCTGGAGCTCTAGCAATCATGTAGCAGCCATGATGGGGTGGTCCTAATAGTAAAAGTTAAATCACCAAGAATGGTCGTTCACTAACGGATATAGAAAACATCATCCTTCAAAGGCATCATTGAGCTGCTGAATTAGCTAATCCTAAAATCTGTCCCCACATCTAGACTTTTTATTAAATGGATAATAAATATCCTCATGGTTTCAGCTTCTTTTAGTTTTATCTTATGTTAGAGTTAAGAGCACCATAACTGTTTTATGTCGAATTATGCTACTCCATTAATTTGTTCTTTCTCACTCCAACTTACGTTTGTCTACCTAAACCTGATCTATATATTAATCATAGTCCAACGACATTTTTGACACCTGAAACCCTCATTCCAAGGGAAGAGAGTCCTACTCTAGTTCATTAACCTTTATTGCCTATAGCATTAGTTTAAACATCTCCCAGCCCATCAGAATCATTTAGGAACTTAAAATATCCAGCTTCCCAGGCTCTACTTCAGACTTATTAAATCAGTCTCTGAAAGAAAAAAATCGGGAAATTTGCATTTTTAACAAGATACTTAGATGACTGTTGTGGTCCTCTATATTTAGGAAGCACTGATCTACATTGCATTAATACTTAGTCTGCAGGCTCATTTTCTAAACTCATAACCAGGGATTCGTTAGTTTCTGGAGGACAGAAACTAAGCCTTGGGGGTGATGATATGTTTCTGTTTTTCTGGCATATTTTCTATCTTCTGAGGTAATATTACTTAAAGAATAGCCCACATCCATGACAGGTGTCGAGATTATTTTAGTTGGGGAATTTTATGAAATGGATAAATGATATACTTAATTTAAAAATATTGCCTAGAATCCAATTTCAAAGTAATTTTTAAGAAGCAATGGGGGTAAAGTCACCTACAGGAGACTAAGTAAAAGAGTCCCGTAAGAATCCTTTGTTCCATTAGACACCAGGAATTCTTCTGATTTTATTTTTATATTTTCATTCTATTTATTTTATATAATGGTAACTTAGACAAAAATAGTATGTAAAAAGGGTGGAGGTGGAACTCAAATGGCTAAATATTGGAGAAGATTGTTCTGTGGGATTGTAGCAAATAGATAAAGTTTTAATTTTTGTTGCTGTGATGGTAATCTCTTTAGAAAAAAAAAATTGAAAGAAAGTATATCTTTCTACTTGCTTTGGTGCCTGGCACTAAGTGTTGCACAGAATAAGAAATACATTAGTAAGAATAGAAATAAAACCACACATTTTCTGCCCTGGACAGTGGGGAGTGCATCTCATTCACACATTCAGTTCTTCATTCATTCAGCAAGTATTCATTGAGCATCCACTATGCAGCAAGCACTTTTCTACTGGCCATTTGGATGCTGCAGTGACTAAGCAATAAAACCTGGACATTTTTATTTTTACTAAGTAATACGGTTTGGATGTTTATGCCTTCCAAACCTCATGTTGAAATGTGATCCCCAGTGTTAGAGGTGGGGCCTGATGATGAGTGGTTTTTGGGTCATGGGGACAGATTCCTCATGAATGGCTTGGTGCCCTACCCATGGCAATAAGTGAGTTCTCACTCTCTTAATTCACTGGAGACCTGGTTGTTTAAAGGAGCCTGGTTTCTCCTCCTCTCTCTCTCACCATGTGACACACCAGTTCCCCCTTTGCCTTACACCATGATTGGAAGCTTCCTGAGGTCCTCACCAGATGCAGATGCTGGCACCACACTACCTGTACAGCCTGCAGAAGCATTAGCCAAAATAAACCTCATTTATTTATAAATTATCCAGTCTCAGGTATTCTTTTATAGCAAGCATGTCCAACCCACAGCTGATGGGCCACATGTGGCCCAGGATGACTTTGACTGTGGCCCAACACAAATTCATAAACTTTCATAAAACATGAGTTTTTTTGCAATTTTTAATCTCATCAGCTATCATTAGTGTTAGTGTATTTTATGTGCGGTCCAAGACAATTTTTCTTCTTCCAGTGTGGCCCACGGAAGTCAAAAGGTTGGACACCACTGCCTTATAGCAATGCAAACGGACTAACACACCAAGCCACTTAGATGATTGTGATGATCCTTCAGGTTTCAGAAGCACCAGTCAATATTACACAGGTATTTCATTCATATGTTCATTAACACTCATCTCACAGAGCATATATTTTCCATGCGGGAGAATATAGACAATAAACAAATTAATAAATAATGCATGGTATAACAGATAATGATAAACACAATACAGAAAAATATATCAAAGTAGTAGCAACTTAGGACAAGTGATATTATTTTATATCCAGTAACAAGAAAAGGTTCCACTAATAAGATAACATTTGAACAAGACCTGCAGAAAGGAAGTAGTAAGTCACGGGATATCTGGGAGAAGGGTGTTCCAGAAAGAAGAATCAAGGAAGTCCCTGGAGCAAGAGCTTAACTGGGATATTTAAGAGACAGCAAGGACACCAGTATGACTGGGAAGCTGAGTGACAAGGAAAAGATTAGAGAATCGGGTTAAAGAAGTAGTGGAGGGGCTGATCTTGAAAACCTAGTAAGCTATTGAAAAGTCTTTAGTATTTATTCTGGATGAAAAGAGAAGCCAGTTGAAGAATCTGAGAACAGCATGATCTCATTTATGTTTAAAAAAATATATTCTGGCTGCTGTGTTGAGTGTAGACCATAGAAGAAGTGGGGAAGCAGGAAGATGAGTTGGATGATGAAAGCAGTAATGTGGGCAGGTTGAAGTATGATAGTCATGATGAAAGGGAAAAGAAAGAGATCAATTCTCTATATATGTTGACAATAGAGCCAACAGGATTTCCTGAAGACTTAGAAGTGGAATTCTGAAAAAACAAAGGAATAAACGATAACTGCATGGTTTTTTGTTTTGTTCTTTTGTTTTGCTTACTTTGGGGCTTTTTTATGTTTTTTTGTATTTTGTTTTGTCTTGTCTGAGCAACTGGAAGGAAAGAATTTCCATTTATTAAAGTAAGAATGACTCTTAGAAGAGTAATGTTGGAAAAGAAAGGGCAAAATTGGAGTTCACTTTAGTATCTATAATATTAAGTTTAATATGTCTACAGTTTATCAAAGTGGAATGACAAGCAGACATCTGAATATATGAGTCCGGAGATGAGGAAAGAGGTCAAGAGTGGGACAAATTTTGGAGTTGTTAATATTTAGAAGATATTAAAGTCATGAGATCTGAAAGATTCACAAAGTAGGGCAGTCTGGATAAAGAAAATTCAACGGTGTAAAGATTTAGCTCTGAAGCAACACAAATAAGCTGGGGAGATAAGGCGAAACTAGCAAAAACCGAAAGAAAGAGCCCAATGAGGTACAAAAAGAACCAAGAAAACTGGTATCCACAAAACTAAGTTGAAAATTAGGGCATGAACACTAGTGTTAAATGATCTGAAAGGTCAAATGAAATAAGAACTAGGGACTGAATATTACATTAAATAAAAGGAAAATCACTGATGATCTTGACAAGCACAATTATGACAGATTGGGGGGGAAAGGCCAAGAGTGAATGAGAGGAGTGACCTTGGGCACAGCCGATAGAGATAGGTATTTCTAGAAGTTTTGTTATAGAGTTCCTGAAGAATGGGATAGGAGTGAGAGGAGGAAATACAACTAAGATATTTATTTAATGGGTAATTCTCCATCATGTGATTGTGCTGATCAAAAATTACAGTGGAAAAATTGATTTACAGGAGAGAGAAGAATGTCTACATAATATCCTTGAAAAATCACAGGAAAATGGGAGCTAATGTACCAGAAGAAGTGTTAGTCTCAGGTAGGGAAACAGACAGTTTTTCCATAGTCAAAGAAGGGATGTCAAGATAAGTAAAGATGCAAGTGGCTCATGTATGTAGTAGCAACAAATGTACTAGACTCTATCAGACTTCAAAAATCCTAAAACTCTGCATTTTATTTAACAAGGAAGAAAAATATATCATGATTTTGTTTTTACACTAATAGCCTTTATTAGAGGATTTTAGTTGGATCCAAGTACTAAACACGGTTTCACAAAGGTATTCTGACTCAATTAGTTGGGAAGGAAAAGTACAAAAAAAATAATATTCAGATATGTAATCAATCAAAATCATCTTGCATTCAAATGCCTCCTAATAATAAATGAGGGTCTGAAGTTTGAAAACTTTCTTCCACTTTAGTATACTACTCTTACTATTTTTAATATTAGCCATATGATTAATAATAGCATAACTCAATGATGTATAATTTCCTTCTTAGTTGGTCCAAGATACAGGATGAGGCAATCAATTGTAGCCCAATATAGTCAATGATGACATATGTTTATCAACGTTCCCAAACAATTTGACTTAACAGTCCCCAAGTTATAATAAATTTGACATTGAAATGATATTTTCAAAGCCTGGAAAAACTGATAATGCTACTAAATGGTGCACATCTGGATGGCATCCAAAGGTGATTAACTGCTTACTCTCTTACTTCAGGCCAAAGTCCATGGAACGCTGAAGCATCAAGTTCTTAGATCAGGGTCAGACTTGATTAACGCCCAAAATAAATCAATAATATAGAAAAGTTGAACAAGATTGGCTGTTAAGCCCTTGAGAACAACGGAGGTTTGCATTTCTCATTCTGATGAGCTAACGAAAAAAGAAAAAGAAATACTGAAATTACTCAAGCAGTTGCAAAACGCAAGTGTATTTTTCCATAGACTAGAAGTATATGAGAATATATGCCATATTTCCAATATTCAACAACACCCCTAAGTGAAAAAAAATCTTTGCCCTATTTGAGACTATCTGATATTTATATGTATAAATATTACTATCTATATTTATGTACATATATATTATAAGGATGTTTATATGAAACCTTCTCACAGTTGGCCACAAAATTATGGCTGAACCAAGACCTGCAATTACTTTATTTTTGTTACTTGTTGAGAATCAGTCATTCTTCTGCTTCTGATGTATTATATTATTTGTATCTCTTTCCAAATTAGCAGACACAGAGTCTCCCTAAAAGCAGAACAGTTCTTTACAGCAGTACAAAATTAAATTACTTACTTTCAAATATTGAAAGCATTTAGAACTTGAACCTCAACTTTATCCATCATATGGTAACCTATCCTTCAGTGTGGTCAAATGAAAATATAAAATACTTTGCTCTGAAAGGGACAAATGTCATTATGTAATAGGCAAGACTGTCATTTTCTGGTATATTACTTGCTGAGTCATTAATAAATAGATAAATCTGCATGAGGTGCATGTCCTTGGAAAACCAACACAGGTAATTTGAAAGAAATGCAAGCATCTGACAATCAGAAGAGATGGTTTTGTAAAGGACAATTGGAGCCTTTCAAGTGTTCTAACCTGCATGAATCATTAATATTTCTTCAATTATTTAGGATACAATTTTTAGTTTTTACTGAAGGCATCATGAGATTTCTAATAGCTGTGTTTAGTGGTTACAATACCACTTCTATTAACCTAAATGAGAATATCTCATTTTATATATGTGCCCACAACCACATCTCAATACTAAAGATCCAATGCAAATTTCAACAGATTTTTTTAACATTAACCAGTTTCTCTGTATTAATCTCCAGAGTTACTAAAAACACTTTCACATTTTAAAATACCTGTGTCACAAGGAACAGCAGCAGAGACAACTAGAAATATAATTGGGCCCACTATCATTAGCTGATTTATAATTCCACATGTAAAATATAATAATATACATGCACTAATGGTTCTAACCACAGTTTTCTACCTATGGAACCAAATGTAGCTTTTCTCATTTTTTTCCTAACTAGAAATTTCAGGCTGAATCAGAGCTAGAACTCAAAACAAAGCAGGGAAATTTAGGCAGGAAGTCTTTGACACAAGCTATTAAAAAGTACCTAATTTTCTTATCCATATTAATAGAAAACAATTCTCTCTATATAAATGCAAAGTAATGTCATCTGTAAAATAGACTGTCACTAACATTAGAAGCATTTCTTCGCGATTCAGGCCCCCCCAGCTCCTTGTTTTTGAGACAAGATCTCACTCTGTTGCTCAGGCTGGACTGTAGTTCCATAACTATAGCTCACTAGAACCTCTAACTCCTGGCGCCAGTAATCTTCCCACCTCAGCCTCCTGAGTAGCTGAGACTACAGGCACATGCTACCACGTGTGGCTAATTTAAAAAAAAAAAAAAAATTAGAGATAGGGTCTTTCTGTGTTGCCCAGCCTCATCTTGAACCATTGGCCTCAAGCAATCTTCCTGCCTCAGCCTCCCAAAGTGCTAGGTTTACAGGTGTGAGCTACCACCCCTGGCCAGGATCCACTTCTTCACTCTTTGCATCTTTTTTGTGGTTGGGAAGTGCATAAAACGTACAGAATTCTCACCCTTGATTATATGTAAGAACAAGCCCTGTTTATCTGAACTCTATCTTTTTCACCAGGAGGAACGCCGTTCCACAACTTGCGAGGAATGCATGGCTTAGATTTCATTATTTATGATTTGTGTTCTGATTATGAGGCAACATTCAGAAAGCAAGATAAATGGAAGTGTTTTTGAGTTTTCATTAGTGACAGCAGCTTGTCATGTCCCTGTGGCAAACTCCAGCAGTTGTTCACACATGGCATAAATGGTAGAAGTTAGTTACCACTCCACATCTTACCAAACTGTGAACGTTATTTCTTATCCTCTTGCTTTCCACTCTACCCTCCAGTAAGGTTATAGCCATTAAATATTCAGTAGATGACATATTCAACAATTCTATAGACCCAAATACACCCAAACAGTATTTTTCATTAAAAAGTAGTGTTTTTTCCATTTATCAATAATGCATTAAAAATGTGTTTCCATACATTCTAATGGCAATATAGCTTAGTAGAGAAAAACAAGGCGTTAATGATTGAAGACCTGTAGGCTACTCTAAACTACTAAACATTTACTATTGCAATTCTGTCATTTTCCAGCTTCCCTTGCTAGGATATGGGACTGGGACCTGATTACAAACAAGGGCTGTGAGATTTTTATTGAGAGAATGCTAGATACATAGTTACAACAGACAGTCAAGGGCAGCACGCACTTTCCAATTCTATCATCATGACACTCCTCCCCATCAGGGAATAGGCAATGACATAGTGAGATAACAAGTTCAATGGAGAATGTCTTTGGGATTGAGTAGGGTCTCAAGGCAGAATTTTTTAAAGTGTGTATCCTGGCAATCCCAGGATTTTTACAGTCTTTTCCTTTCACTTGTTTAAACAGAAGCAAGGATCCATCTATTACCTTCCCAACCTGTCCATCGTGGCTACTTCAGAAACCAGAGTTCACATCTAATTGGCTTACTCATTCTGAGAGCAGAGACACAGAAAGGGAATCTAATTTCATAGCACAAGTTGTGTTTTTATTAACTTGTGCATTGAAGAAAAGTCCAGCCATTTTCCTTAAAATCTGTAAATAAGTACAAAGCACAAAGCAGTTCCTTCTCTATGAACACTTTCCTCTGGAAAAAAATTTCTAATTTTTTTCATAGTACCAGTTGTGTTTTTATTAACTTGTGCATTGAAGAAAAGTCAGGCCATTTTTTTAAAAATCTATAAATAAGTACAAAGCACAAAGCAGTTCCTTCTCTATGAACACTTTCCTCTGGAAAAAAATTTCATAACTGACTTTCAGCTAAATTACTCACTAGATTAACAAACTCACTCTATTCCCTCTGATAAATTCAGGAAACTGTCTAATATCCATGTCATAATAAAATTATAGGAATCTGTAAGAGATAAGAAAAGGAAAGTGTTTTTCCTCCTCTCACACACTGAACACAGCACAGTTCACCTCTGGTCACCAAAGTGTTATGGGGGATTTCTTTCCAACACAATCAATTCTCCAGCACATACCAACTGGTTGTCCTATAATTCACTTCAATTCCAATATTACCTGCCTGGAGATAGCATCAGGTCTCACATATTAAGAGCTCAGTCCCACAAGACTGCTCCCACTTCAGATGTCATTGTAAGCAGCAGGTTGTGACCTGTGCTTCTGACCAACTAGCTATAAATCAAGGCTCCCATGACCCCCTCCTTGAGTTTGATTATTTTGCTAGAATGGCTCACAGAACTCAGGTAACACTTCCATTGACTGGTTTGTTTAGAGGATATAACGAACGATACAGATGAACAGCCAGATGAAAGAGGTGCAGAGGGCAAGGCGTGTGGCAGGAGCAAGGAGCTTCCATGCTCTTTCTGGGCACCTCACACTCCAGGAACCTCCACGTGTTCAGCAATCTGGAAGTTCTTGACCCCTTCAAACCTAGTCCTTTTGGGGTTTTATAAATGCTTCCTTATGTAGATAAGATTGATTAAATTATGTACCATTGGTGAATGACTAATCTTCAGCTCCTATTCACTCCAAGAAGGTTGGGGTGTTGGGCTGAAAGATCCAACCCTCTAATTCTGCCTTTCTCTCTGGTGACCAGCCTCCATTATGAAGCTATGTAGGGGCCCCCAGGCACCAATCATCTCATTCGTGTTCAAAAAGATGTCGCTTTGGACATTTCAAGGGTTTTAGGCACTGTGTACTAGGAACAAGAAGCAGAGACCAAATACATTTTTCTTATTGTATCACAATATCACGGCATCCTCCTAGCACCCTACCCAATTATGGACCCACCAGTTGGGCTGTAAGAGTCAGTTGTGTTTGTTTGTTCCTATTGCCTTTCTACCAGCTGCACTTGTTGAGGTAATTAAAACATTTTATTGACTATTACGTAAACCACTGAAATAAGAGTTCAAAAAGAATGAAAAGGTGTTTTGCTAAGAAAACTAAATTGGATGTTTCAAAAACATGTTCTAAATGTGACCACTATCAAAAATTGCTATTTAATTTGGTGTGAAAGAGGTGGAGGCATTACATCCTCAAAAGTCTAGATGGAGAGTGGACTGGCAGCTCCACAAAGATTTTAACATTCTGACCCTTTTTGAAGAACTAGAATCTGGAAACAGGATGTGAGAGACAAAGTATCATGGGTGTAGTTTAGCCATGAAAAAAGATGCAGAATGTCAATCATCGAGGCTCATCTCAAAGGAAGGCCTCAAATTATTTTAATGAAATTGGCAAAGGAATAGAAAGTGTTGCATTCTTAGGATGGTTCAACTTACAATTTTTCAACTTTCCAACAGATTTTCTGGGTATTAAATGCATTTCGACTTACGATACTTTCAATTTACCTTAAGTTTATTAGGACTTAGCTCCACTTTAAGTTGAGTGTATGCGCTTCATTTTTTTATGATTCCCTCACCAAATAACTCTCTCAATTAATCCACCACCCATTGTTCCTAATTGCCTCGAGTAGGAGGGCTTCTTTTGTTTTCCTAATCTAACCATGTTTCACTTTCTCCTGATGCTCACTTTGCTTCTCCCAAGCCAAATCCGACTGAATTGTATTTATTAAGAAATCTCTCTGTAGCAGGACTGAAAATGCTGGCAAGTAAAAAGGCTGAAAGGCTTTGCACTCTAACAGGGAGTAGTGATAAATCCTATCAACCTGAATGAATCAAGGTTTCATCTGGCTTCCATTTACTTTTTTTTTAATTATCCTACTTCAAGTTCTGGGATACATGTGCAGAACGTGCAGGTTTGTCACATATGTATACACGTGCCAATGGTGGTTTGCTGCACCTATTAACCCATCATCTACATTAAGTATTTCTCCTAATGCAATTCCTCCCTTAGCCCCAACCCCCCGACAGGCCCCAGTGTGTGATTTTCCCCTCCCTGTGCCCATGTGTTCTCACTGTTCAACTCCCACTTATAAGTGAGAACATGCGGTGTTTGGTTTTCTGTTCTTGTATTAGTTTGCTGAGAATGATGACTTCCAGCTGTATCCATGTCCCTGCAAAGGACATGAACTCATCCTTTTTATGGCTGCATAGTATTCCATGGTGTATATATGCCACATTTTCTTTATCCAATCTATCATTGATGGGCATTAACCCTGTTATCATCCCATGACATTTGGAGCAAAGAAGGTAGCCGAGTTGTTCATCCAGGTGTAATTTATGGCATTTTAAACTGAGTCTAGAAGTTAATAACTATAAAATAATGCATGCACCTCATACTGAGTTTAATCAGGGTTTATTAAAAGATGGGTGATTTATACATTTTTGCCCTTCATGTATGATCCTTTAAAAACACGTTTACCAGGAACTGAATAAAAACTTTCATGGCACTCTCAATATTTTCTGAATTGTCAGCTTTAAAAAAAAAAAAAAAAAAAAAACACACACACAGCTTGTCAGAACTTAAATGGTTAAAAATGATTCACCAGCTTACCTATAATTCCTCTTCAGGCACAATATCAGCAGAAAGCACATTTCTCTTCACTCTGAAATTGTAGAAAGTGACACCGTTGTGAAGCCTCTGGGACTCCTCACTAAACATGAATATTCAGCACCAAGGACAGAAACTTTGGCACATCAAATTAAATGTAACCTTAAGAAGGCTTATCATTTTAAAGTCATTTGCATCTTATTCCCCCAGATTTCCCTTCCTAACTGTCTAAGATGACTCGGCATCTCAACCCAGTCAGCATTCATTTCACATACCTGAGGGGGAAGGAAAGAGAATAGCTCCGTGGCTGAAGCTCTAGCGTGAGGAGTTTGGGCCAGTCACCTGTAACAGCCATGCAACCACCAAATATTCAGTATTAAATCAACCAAGGCTATCAGGAGCAAGCCTTGCATACTGTTCAAGTCCTTTGAGGGTAAGAATGTATTAGAAAGTTTCAGCTAGAATTCTTTGGTTGCAAATATCAGAAACTCAAGTTAAGCAAGAGCAGGAATATATTGTTTCACTTATCCTAGAGGTGGGGGGGGTGGCGGTGAGGTGACCTCAGGCACAGATAGTTGACAGATTCAAACAGTGTCATCATGTATCTCACTCCTTGACTAATCTCTACTTTTCTAGTTAACCTGCACTGTATAAATACAGAGATGATGTGTATATGGTCCTCAGAACCTGCAAATTCAGTAACAACAGCACCCCTGAGTGTCTATGTCAGTTATTTGACTATACCACTCCTATTTGCTTTACATGCCCATGCTTTGGTAGGAAACTCAGGACCACATACTTTATTTTATTTTATTTTATTTTTTTGAGGGAGTCTTTCTCTGTCACCCAGGCTGGAGTGCAGTGGCGCAATCTTGGTTCAAGCGATTCTTCTGCCTCAGACTCCTGAGTAGCTGAGATTACAGGTGCACACCACGACGTTTGGCTAATTTTTGTATTTTAATAGAGATGGGGTTTCACCAGATTGTTCAGGCTTGTCTCAAATTCCTGACCTTAAATGATCTGCCCACCTCAGCCTCCCAAAGTGCTGGGATCACAGGCTTGAGCCACTGCGCCCAGCCAGGACCACATATTTAAGAACGCTTTCAGAATTGCAGGATGTGGGGTCCAGGCCCTGTGGCTCACACCTATAATCCCAGCACTTTAGGAGGCTGAGGCAAGAGGATCACTTGAGGCCAGGAATTCGAGATCAGCTTGGATAACATGGTGAAACTCCATCTCTCCTAAAAAAATATATACAAAAATTAGCCAGGTGTGGTGGCACATGCCTGTAATCCCAGATACTTGGGAGGCTGAGGCACAAGAATTGCTTGAACCCAGGTGGTGGAGGTTGTAAAAGTCAGTAAAAGACAGTTATTATTTGGGTGGAGCAAAAGAGCCAAGATTAATGTTAAATCTCAACCAAAAGAAGCAGAGAGTTGGAAAGATATTTAAAGCATAAATTTACCCTCTTTAATAGCGCGTAAATAAATTACCATAATTTCTTTTAAACATTTCAAATTAGAATTAGCATTAACTGGCTGGGCACGGTGGCTCACATCTGTAATCCCAGCACTTTGGGAAGCAGAGATGAGAAGATCACTTGAGGTCAGGGGTTCAAGACCAGTCTGGCCAACATGGTGAAACCCCATCTCTACTAAAAATACAAAAATTAGCCAGGCATGGTGGCGCATGCCTGTAATCCCAGCTACTTGGGAGGCTGAGGCATGAGAATCACTTAAACCCAGGAGGCAGAGGTTGCAGTGGGCCGAGATGATGCCACTGCACTCCAGCCTGGGCTACAGAGCAAGACTCTGTATTTAAAAAAAAAAAAAAAAAAAATTAGCATTAACTTATAAAATACGTTGTATTTCACATAAGAATCCTTTTTTTTTTTTTTTTTTTGAGACAGGGTATCTCTCTGTCACCCAGGGTGAAGTGCAGTGGCAAGATCATAGCTCACTGCAGCCTCAAACTCCTGGGCTCAGGCGCTCTTCCCCATCCCAGCCCCCCAAGTAGCAAGGACTGTAGGTGCACACCACCACACCTGGCTAATTCTTTTATTTTCTTGTAGAGAAAGGGTCTCGCTATGTTGCCCAGGTTGGTTTCAAACTCCTGACCTCAAGTGATCCTCCCATCTCGGCCTCCCAAAGTGCTGGGATTACAGGCATGAGCCACTGAACTAGGCCTTAATATACTGTTATATGGTGTTTGTTGAAGTATTACAGTGGCTCATTTACAAACAAAGCATGTGCTCAGGGTGTGCAGTTGCAATAAATATGTTGGGAATGTTTTCAGTCTCAATATTCACAGTGATATTTAATACACTGAATAATTAGCACAAATCAAAATGGGATAAGTATGTTTCTAAAACCAGCACTAAGCTCAGGAAAGAGCAAAGCCTTAAGGGTATGAAGTGAAAGGCTATTTAGTATTTTAAATCCCATTTCTGACTCTCACACTAACCCCCTGTAACCCCAACTGCCAGTGCACTGACTTCTCAGTGCTCCTCTAGCTGCGAAAGAGGAAGCTGCTGGGCCCCAATCACCTCCAAAAGATTGTGTTTGAGAACACGGCATGGAAAAAGAAAAAAAATTATTTCAATTCTTAAATTTCACTTGCCTCTCAGGACAATTTCAGTAAGTGAACACTTAGTATGTATCTATCCCTTTTATTATACACAAAGATTATATAGGTTTTAATGTATAACACCAAATTTATTAAATAGTTAGATTTCATAGTTAACGTAGGAATTCAAGCTCACAGAATCACAGAATAATATAGCCAGAGGTAACCCTAAAATTGAACTACTCCAATACCTTTATTTTACAGATGAGGAGAATAAGGATAGAGTTCATATTTTCTAGGCATAAGTACAGAGAACTTTCATTTTACCATCCCATATAAGCAGGAAATTGTTAAAGGTTTAAAAGTAACTTTTAAAGCAGTATTAGTTCTTTCAACTATAAAGAGACAAAGAATATAAATAAGAAAACAAATATGTAGGAGAAAGCATTGAACACAGATATACAGGTTAGGGTCTAGAAACTGGTTGAAAAGATTCAGAAAAACCATCAACCAAAGAGATGAATAGGACAGGAGGAGAAAGACAGCCTCTGAGAATTTTCACTCTATAACTTCCGCATCTCACAAAGATTGCACATGACTATCTCCAGAGTAGAGTCAGACAGACATACCTCAGAGGGGGAACTAAATACTAGAATTACATGAAAAATTTCACCATACTAACCAATGTAAAGTTACTAAATTAGCATTTGATAAGGGAAATGTTAAAGAAAATGTCATCATATCATATAGCTGTTTTGGGCAACTATGAGCAAGTTCTAAACAAATAAAAGACAATTACTAGTGAGCAACACGTGCCAAATGCCTATAAAGCCAACAAATTGATTGCGTTCAATGACAAATTTTCAAGAACACAACAGCTGCCAAAATGTGACTGGATTGAACAGGACTTTGGGATGGTGGAGAGAGGAGTTCACCAAATCCTCTTCTCAAAAAGAAATGACAAAACTGAACAAAATTGTCCAACACTAAGATTTCAGGATTCTGGAATAGACCAAAGGTACAATTTCTTTAGAAATGGACCAAAGGCATAAAGCAAAATAAGATATTTAGATTCAAGAATAAAAAAAGAAAAACTAAACCCTGGATAATAACAGTGTGAATCTGTGGGGTTTTAGCCTGAAGCTGCTCCCTACCTGTCCTTCCCAGCACCCAATAGCTTAGTAGCTCTATAAGGTTGGGGGCAAGCTGTGAAGCCAGCAGCTCTATTGCCCAAGGAGGGGATGTCTTAATTTGGAGCAAAGGTCAGAAAAAGAAACCCACGGTCCTGGGCTCTGTCAGAAACAGCAGCCATAGTGATGTTAAAGGAATAGGGAAAACCAAAGGTCACAGCTATCCTGATGTAATGATCCTGGATGGGTCTAGTAACAAACTGGCAGACTAGCCAGAAATTTAACAGGAAGATGCAGGGGATGAGTGAGCCTTGATAAGCAACTACACATCCCTGGTAGTCTGGAAGGTTGTGCGTGAGGCCATGCACACATGCAGAGGTGAAACAAGCAGACTGAGCAGAAAGTAAAAGCCAGGGAAGACTTACAAATGCATCTGAATGCATCCCCCAAGCCACAGATATATTCATTAGTAAAAAGTGGAACTGTTACTGGCTTGAGATGATTAAACATGACCTCTGACCAATCACTGGCCCAATACCAAGTTATGCTCACCCAAGGTTACTCCTAGAAAGCCAGATTAAAGAAAGAAAGAAAGAAAGAAAGAAAGAAAGAAAGAAAGAAAGAAAGAAAGAAAGAAAGAAAGAAAGAAAGAAAGAAAGAAAGAAAGAAAATCATTCAGAAGAGTCAGCAGCGTCCACTGAGAGGGAGACAGATTTCACAGAATTAGCGCAGGCAACTCACTAAACAAATAAACAAAATAGCAGCAGCAAAAACCCCCAGCTAGGGAAACATCTGAATCCAGAGTTGCTACAATATGCCAAAAATGTCCAGTTTTCAACAAGAAAAAAGTGACATCTGACAAGAAATGTGAAATTTTGACTGCTAGGAATGAAAAAAAAAAAAATCCACTGAAACTGTTTCTAAAAGTTTCCAAATGTTTAACTTAGGAGAAAAAGACTAACAGACAATGATCATAAATATGCTCTAAATACTAAAAGAACCATGTTTATAAGAATTAAAGGAAATTATGATAACAATGACACATTAGAGAATCTCAATAAAGCGACTAAAATGAATGAATTGATGATAGATAATAGATAACCACACACATACATACAGTGAGGGTAAGTATAATTCTTATCACTTGCAAATATTATACCTTGAAATTACACCTAGTAAGCTAAAACAAATTCTATGAGTCCTTGATATTCCTTACAGTACGGGACAGATCAGTCAGTCCTCTACCAATTTCAACTCATGAGTTGAAGATTTGGGAACTGAGCTGAATAAAAGAGACAAGTGAGGCAAGAGGCTTTAAAGAGAAACTAAAAACATAAGTCCCAATATATGGCATATAGTAATAAGATCAAGATGACACATAGATACACTATATTTTATATTATTTCATATAAATCATGTGTAAGGTAGATGATACTTGGATTAAATCATACATGTTGATATCTCCTCATCCTATATATTTCCATGAGAGACACCTAACAACCAAAAATAATCTTAAAGAACAGTTCTAAGGGCAGAAAAATTAAATATGCACACTATGTATTTTTCTTTCAGTCATAACCAAGAGACTGATAAACTGTGAAGTTTTTGAAATCATTGTTTCCCCACATAAAGTGCTACAAAAATCCTTTTCCCACAATCCCAATAACACTTTACCTTTGTTTTCTTTAAGATGAGTAAGTTGCCGGGCGCGGTGGCTCAAGCCTGTAATCCCAGCACTTTGGGAGGCCGAGACGGGTGGATCACCAGGTCAGGAGATCGAGACCATCCTGGCTAACACGGTGAAACCCCGTCTCTACTAAAAAATACAAAAAACTAGCCGGGCGAGGTGGCGGGCGCCTATAGTCCCAGCTACTCGGGAGGCTGAGGCAGGAGAATGGCGTGAACCCGGGAGGCGGAGCTTGCAGTGAGCCGAGATTGCGCCACTGCACTCCAGCGTGGGCAACAGAGCGAGACTCCGACTCAAAAAAAAAAAAAAAAAAAAAAAAAGATGAGTAAGTTTTTTTTCTTCTTTCTGAAGATTGGCTAACACTGAAGAAAGTATGTTTTTCTTGTATCTTACATGCATTCAGAGAAAATTATATTTTTTAAAATTTATTGATACTGGTGTAACAACCACAAAACTTAAAATATTATTATAGTAGGCACTGGGGAGTCCAGAATGCTTGGAAACTACAACCTAATTGGCAGGGTGGTAGATCACAGAGTGTCAATAAGAGCAAAGGTTCCCTGAAAAGCAAACATCAAAAAGCTAGTGAAAACTGTCTCCTAATTAGTAACTTCAGTTGCTTATGGGATATGGGTTGTTATGGAAACTGAAGTAAGAAAGAAAAATGGGGAGACTGAAAAATATTGTCATAATGGGCAGGAGCTTATCCATAATTTTTTTTTTTTTTTTTTTTTTTTTTTTGAGACAGAGTCTGTCTCTCTTGCCCAGGCTGGAATGCAGTGGCAGGATCCCAGCTCACTGCAACCTCCATCTCCTGGGTTCGAGCGATTCTCCTGCCTCAGCCTCCCAAGTAGCTAGTATTACAGGCATAAGCCAACACAGCCCAACTAATTTTTGTATTTTTAGTAGAGAGAGGGTTTCACCATGTTGGACAGGCTTGTCTTGAACTTTGGACCTCAAGCAATCTGCCCGCCTCGGCCTCCCAAAGTGCTGAGATTACAGGTGTGAGCCACTGTGCCTGACCATCTATAAATTCTTTATAAAACCTTTCTTCTTTGAGTTATCAAGTTGCCAGCTTGATCTCATGTTATCATCAAATTCAAAATGTCTTTCAAAGTTGTAGGAGTGAGTCTGATCTCTAGTCCAGAATTCTTAAGAGCCTGAGTTACAGGGTACTGGGGAAAGTTTTTTGGTATTAGTAACAGATTGATCTTATTTAACAAGCTTAGGGGATTACAAAGATCTTGCTGTACATGCTAGTACATACATCACATGCCTCATAGGCCTTTTAATTCTCCACCCAAGGGTGTCTTTTACTATTATAATGAGCATAAGTCAGCCTAAAGACACTAATCATGGTTTTCTGCACTTGGATGAATTTGAGGATTTTCCCTTCTGCTCTTTTACCTCCTTGCTGCAAAGTGTTCTAACCATGAGCCCAAAATGCAGTTCATACACTGCGGAGCGGATGGTTATCTCCATCTATTTGGCAGATTTGCTCCCCTTTATCTACTTCAAGTGGAGGCATCTCTCATAGAAATCTTGTATCTCTCAATAAGTGTGTCTCCTCTCAGCACAGGTAAAGAAGTGCAAGCCTCTGTGTTCACTGAGTGTTCATCTAAATTACATCTAGTCTGCATTTTCACGACATCAAAAATGACTTACTTGTTTTTCACTACAGCATATTACTTCCTGGTGTTTTCACCGGGTGTTTTTAGATGTCAGTGTTAATGTTATTATCATTTTTGAGTGACTGTTTTTCAAATCATGAAGGTAGTTATAAGATATATATAAGATATATGTAAGATACATAAGATATATATAAAATATATAAGCAACAAGGCATTTGCATTTATTTCAATCTTTTTGGCTACCTAGGAAAAACAATACTTTAGTCCAAAGAGGTTTGGCATCAATAGACTTAAACAGAAATCTAGACGTTGTCACTAACCAGCTATGAACATTGGCCAATTTCCTTTACCCTGAGACTGCTAAATACAAAATCTTTGGCAAAAATTCTGGAAGAAAAAAAAACCCCACAGATTACAAATAAAATTAAGGCCAAGTATTGAAAAAAATAAAAGAAAATTCTGGAAGAACATAGCATGGTTGTGGCCCCATGACATTTCTTAGAAATCCTACATTTTAAGTAGTGGGAAGTTGAAAGTAAAAATAAGCTGTTTTAACAGATTTGCCCCTGAAATTATCAATAGTCAGGTAACTTGTAGAACACGTTTATTACTAAGTGTACTTGTTAGCTTGAGTGATATTCAGGTAACAAAAAGTCACAGAAATGTTATCTTACGGGCACTAAGAGTCATTTTTCATGTGTGTCTGTTTTTAAACTTTAAACAATTAACAGTACTCAAGTGACAGAGACTCATGAAAGATGACAGTCTGTCAGCACTTCTCAACAAGGATTCCAGGAGAGCATTAAGCCCTGATGGCCCAAGACATCCATCATATTTAAGGAATTAACTTATCTCCTGTGTATATAGAATATTACTAGCATACCATCCTTGGGAAAACTGAGAAAAGAGTAGCCCGATCATGGCTTAATTTTCTCACAGATCACCGGTAAATGAAAGCTGATAGCTACGGGGTTGAAGGACCTAGGATTTAGTCACATTTTCTTGACAAGGCCTATAAATGCTCTACTCTTTGTCCCAAGGATCATCTTGATGTCTATGATAGACAATAAACAAGGTCATACATACCTTACTAGGCAATTTTGGGTTTTCACCAACTTTTTTCTTTCTTTCTTTTTTTTTTTTTTTTGAGATGGAGTCTCACTCTGTTGCCCAGCTGGAGTGTAGTGGGGCGATCTCTGCTCACTGCAAGCTCTGCCTCCCAGGTTCACACCATCCTCCTGCCTCAGTCTCCCAAATACCTGGGACTACAGGTGCCCGCCACCACACCTGGCTAATTTTTGTATTTTTAGTACAGACAGGGTTTCACCATGTTATCCAAGATTGTCTCAGTCTCCTGACCTCGTGATCTGTCTGCCTCGGCCTCCCAAAGTGCTGAGATTACAGGTATGAGCCACCGCACCCGGCCGCCCATTTTATTCTTTAAAAGATTTTGACTAACAGAGTTATTTAGCATTTTGAGTTGTGTGTTTTATTTAGCAAGTGAGTAAAAATATTGGAATACTGAAATATTTGCATAAAAAAGAAATGGTAGTGTTTTGTAATCTCTATTTTATTTCCTATTAAAGTTTTATATGTAAAAAAACTGTCTATGGAGTATGAATTAGAGACAGACTAGGACGAGGCTACAAGGAACCCACAGAATCGTCACAGATCTGGAGTCAGACACCTACGAGCTGTGAAACTTGGGACAACGATTTAATTTTCTGAGCTTTAGTTTATGTGTAAAATGAGTATAAGTAATAACTTCTTCATAAGGCTGATGAAAGGATTAAATGCAATAAACCTGGTTAAATGTTTAGAAGAAATTCATTAAACAACACTAGAACAGTAGATATTACGTCTTCTTACTGTTACATCTAATTCTTAAAGTCTTCCAGAAGAAAGAACTACCCTGCTTTAAATGCAGCATACCTACCAATCAGAGCCCCAGTGAGTAGGATATCTGGAAGACAGGAATTGGCTTAGAAATGGAGAAAGTAAGCCGGGCGCGGTGGCTCAAGCCTGTAATCCCAGCACTTTGGGAGGCCGAGACGGGCGAATCACGAGGTCAGGAGATCGAGACCATCCTGGCTAACATGGTGAAACACCCTCTCTACTAAAAAATACAAAAAAAAACTAGCGGGGCGAGGTGGCGGGCGCCTGTAGTCCCAGCTACTCGGGAGGCTGAGGCAGGAGAATGACGTGAACCCGGGAGGCGGAGCTTGCAGTGAGCTGAGATCCGGTCACCGCACTCTAGCCTGGGCGACAGAGCGAGACTCCGTCTCAAAAAAAAAAAAAGAAATGGAGAAAGTAATTGGGAATATCTTTTGGCTTTTCAGTAGTCACAGAGTCAAATAATTCAAAGATTTAAAACGATTAAGAGTCACTGCTCTTATCATCCCTTGAATTTCTGAAATAATGATTCAAATCTAAGTAGAAGGACTGGAGAACATGGGTTTCCAGAGAATAAAGAATTGGATGTTCAAGAAAATTTCATTGGTAATTAGGGAAATGCAAATAAAGTATCAATAAGATATTTTTTACACACAGTTGGTAAGAAGTAAAACTAAATAATAAATGTCTACATTTGACAATGGTATGGAGACCAAAACTGCCACACTGGGGGAAGGAGAAATTGGTGCAGCCTTTTTAGAGGGTAATTTGGCATCTATTCTACATATGCATGTCTTTTTTACTCAGAATTCCACGTCTATGAATCTATGCTACAGGATTCTGACATGTTCAAAGATAAACATTCTAAAATATCATTTCTTTTTGTAATTAAAATGAAACAAAAATTTCACCAATAGGAAAATATGTATATTAATCACGATTATGCTATGCTATAGATGCAATGCAACCATTTTAAATCATGAAACAATTTCTATATGTGATTTGGAGAGTCATCCCAGATATATCACTAATTGAAAAAGAAAAGAAAAAATAAAGCAAGTTCCAAAACAATCTTCAGAGTACGATATTATTTATTTATATACATATATGTATATACAGCATTGGGAATCATGTGTGTGCGCATGTGTGTACAAATGCACCTATCCACATGAATGATTTACACATCCTATCCACATGAATGAATTAAATATGTGAAATAGTAGAGTGTAAAAATTATTAACTCCCCTTTCACAACCTTCTGTCAATCCCTTCCCGTCTCCAAAGAGAATCACTATCATCTGTTTCGCATATATCTTGCTCTTTCTCTCCCTCTCTCTCTCTGTGTGTGTGTGTATGTGTGTGTGTGTATACATATATACACATATATATACATATATATGGCATTTTCAATGCTCTATATATACCATATATATGTTATATTATAATATATAATATGTATATGCGATACAGAAATTGCTTCCACTAAACCAAGAACTCCTTGAGGCCAGAGGCTATACGTATTTTAATATTCTCTCAATACCAGGCAACTCACACTGATTTACAGACTGCTAGTATTAAATCTGTTGGTTCACGATTTAAATTTGTTGAATTTAAATTGAGGGCATTCATTTTGTGTATATATTATATATTATATATATATGCTATATTCCCAATGCTATTAATAATTTTTACACTGTAGTACTTCATATATTTAAATTTCCCATCAAGCACACATTACTATTGTGATTACAAGTATTTTAAATCACCAAACATGGTGGCTGTTGCCTGTAATCCCAACATTTTAGGAGGCTGAGGCAGGAGGATTGCTTGAGCCCAGGAGTTCAAGACCGGTCTGGGTAACATAGAGAGGCTCCATCTCTACAAAAAAATAAAATTTTATCCAGGCAGGTGGTGCATGCCTGTAGCTACTGGGGAGGCTGAGGCAGGAGGATCATCATAGCCTGGGAAGCCAAAGCTGCAGCGAGCCATGGTCACACCACTACACTCCAGTCTGGGCAATAAAGAGAGATTTTGTCTCCAAAAAACAAAAAGAAGTATTTTAAATAATTACTAATGAATTTAATATCTGTCTTTGTCATTTGGTCGAGGTACAGCCCTGGAAGTTTGATCTAATAATCAAAACTTCTTCTTGATTAATCCTCTACCATAAATTAATCAGGTAGCAAAAATAGAGCTAAAGCAAAAAATAATAGAAATGCTAGGAGAGTCATAAAAACTACAAAATGAATGTCCTCAATTTAAATTCAACACATTTAAATTGTGAACAAACAGACTTAATACTAGCAGCGTGTAAATCAGTGTGAGTTGCCTGGCATTGAGAGAATATTGAAATACGTATAGCCCCTAGCTTCAAGGAGTTCTCAGTTTAGTGGAAGCAATTTCTGTATAAGCAGATCATTTCAATATTCCAACATAAACTCTGTGCTTAAGGGTATGTTCAAAAGCTTATAAAAACAATAAGAAGGAGTCCCAGAAAGGAAGTCTGGATAATGTTTGCTCCTAGACTCTAAGGATTAATCTTAGAACTGAGGCTCTCATCCACCTGATTGCAAATAAGCCAAATCAAAAAAAATAAATAAATACGTAGTGACTTCTTAATAACTGTCCTATATATTTCAATTTATTGTTTTCCTTAAGAAGTTAAAAATTAGGTATCTATGCCAATACCATGTTATATTTTAGTTTACTATGAACAAATTAGAAGATTTAGGATTGCATCATTTATTTATTACTGAATTCCCACCAATAATAGCCACCGACAATTATTTAATCATGTATAATATACAGAGTACCTATGTGTATATCATTTTATCTTACAACTTTTGTGTTAGGCAGGAAGAATTTTCCCCGTTGTATAGATTAGGAAATAGAGATTCAGAGATATTAAAATAGACTGTTCTTAGACAGTGCAATTATGCCATAAATGGGGCATTTTTCTCTATCCTGAAGAAGATTCTAGATTTGCAAATACCATATTTAACAATTAGGCAAAATATAACAAAGTGTTCCTGTTTTCTCCACTATTAACTGCAGGACCTTTTTTAGACCATGCTGATATGATTTACAGTAATTATCACAGTAACAAGAATAGAACATATTGTAAAATAAGGGGAAAGTATCGACCTAAACTTTCCTTAGAACTCCTAGAAGTGCTCAAAATGGCACCTTATACTATTCAGATCAGAGTTCTCTTCACGTAGTTGTTTTCTCCATCCAAAACATTTTTAGTAATTTAATTTTTCATGTCCATGACTTAGTTCAGTAAGATACTGCTTCAGCAACGAGACTTTCAGGAAATTCGGCACAAATGGCTTATTTTTAAAAAAGGAAGTTGTTGAAATCATACAATTGAAGCTCCAAGAATATGTTTGCTTCAGGTATGTCTTGATCCAGCAGTTCAATGACATAAAGACCTAGACTCCCTTCATCTACTGGTTCCATTCTCCCAGAGTACAAAATGGTTACCAGCAGTTCCAGACCACAGGCTTGCAGGTTCAAATCCAGTAGGCCAAGTCCACATATCTCTTTCCTTAGCTGCTCACATAAGTTTTGTTGCGCCTTATTGGCTCTTACTGAGCGACATACTTATTCCTGAACTTTGGAAGTTCAGGAGAAAAGTGATACTTTGGTTAGGTCTAAATCTCAAGTCAACCTTTTGAGCTGGGAATAAGTCAATGTCATGCAAAGCACACAAAATAAGAGAAAAAGGAGCGGATCTCAGAGGAAAATCAGTATACCCTTACCAGAAAAAGTTTAATAAATTGTGGTTCATGAAAACAAGTCATTTAGGACAATTTCTTATAGATCTGATATTAATAATCCAAGTATAATTTTATATTGACTGAATGAAGGCTGAGAATTTGTTTTGTGGCATAAAATTATATAAGGGTAAGGAAAGGTGCTGTTGATTAACCTTCCTGGAGAAGAGACTCTGAAATGGAAATGTGCAGGCATGAAGTTCAACAGGAAGTGATTTCAGTATTAACATTTGTAAGACAGTGAAAGAAGAAGTGAGCAGTGGAAAAAGTTGAACCCTGAGAAAGCTGGCCACAGACAATCCCTTGGAGATTTCTGAAACTAGCCTACTCTTCCAATAGTCTAGTCTTCTACATTGTCCAGAATTGAGGCAAGGGGACCAGGCCCTTACCCTCTTGCTTTGTAATTGGATGTAGGTTACTCCTGAAGAGCAAATGTAAATTTGGGTGAGGCAAAGGCCTCCTGCTGAGGGCATTTTGGGGGACAAACTCAGCTGTGCCCTGTCGGCAGTTAACGCTTCCAGAAGCCAGGGGAATGAGGGCCTTGAAACTAAAGTGAGTGATCTGGGCAGCACTCCAACACATTCATGGGTCTACCCCTTGTTCCACCCATATCCATCAGTAGTAATTAAGTCCACCCCATCCTGGAATACTTCCTCTAGGATTTGGTCATTCTCTTTCCTGGGGACACACACAAGTGAAAGGTTAGTGGGATAAATGACAATCCCTCCACCACTGCAGCTCTTCTCGGTGTCTCAA
The DNA here is from genome assembly GCF_003255815.1 of Theropithecus gelada. NCBI lineage: Eukaryota > Metazoa > Chordata > Mammalia > Primates > Cercopithecidae > Theropithecus > Theropithecus gelada. The sequence goes on from NC_037673.1 coordinate 159,668,161, forward strand.
CTGATATACATCATCTCTTTCTTCTGTTGCCAATTCTAGATTTCCCCCACACTCAGTTAGCACCTCTGCCAGTCTAAGCTCCAGGATGTAAGCCCCTGCCTACCACAGCATTTTTATACTATAGTTGCTGCACTTGTCGATTGATGATCACAAGTGGGCGGAGGTGTACCAAGAAACACCTAGTGGATCCTCTGGTGTTCACTGAAGGACAACAGTCCTATCCTCTTCTGATGATGAGGGTCAATTGTCACTGCTACGTGCCTCCTTTACTTGCCTTCTGATTTCTTGGAACAAAGATTCTAAAGTGTTTAAAACCTCAGCCATAAAATTTAATAGGATCCTTGCTGTGTCTCCCGGTGAAAGCACTCTCCCTCTGGGAGTCATAATCTCTAGACCCACACAGCCCAAAGTTGTGGGGATAAGAAAGACAAATTCTATAATAGAATCATTGAAAGTGATGGGAAACTGGTCAATTCCTTCTACCACTTCTTTGGTTCCCAGACTTATGTAATCTAGAATATTTATTAGGGATACAGCGCATTATAATGATTATTGATTAAGGACATATAAAATGTTCTATGCCCTTACTAAGCTGCTCATTTATCACTCTGCCACTCTGGCAGGCCAGTATTTTCTGGATGGTGTGGTATAAGATAGAACAGTGGATATCATAGCTATGTGTTCACAGTTACACTTTGTTTGCTGTAAAGTGGATGCTTTTGTATGATGATGAGTTATGTTAAATTCTATATCCATGGACCAAACACTTCTAACCCCTTGGATAGTGGAGCTAGCCTGAGCCCTATGAACAGGAAAACCTATATCATCCACAAAATCAATTCCAATCTCAGCCTACATGAATCTCTTCTCACTCCAGGGTGAGAGGTGTCCAATATAATCAAATGGCCAGTCTTGAGGAATGGTGTCATATTAAGGGCTCAGCATTTGTCTACTGCTGGCAGGTTACACCGAAATAGTATCACAGCTGGATTAACATAGGTGAGCTGAAACCCAAGCTGTGGGCTCATGAATAGCCTTTGTCTTTGCCAGCATGGCTATTCCAGCACCAGAATGGCTAATTTGACATCAGCTGTTTAAAGTACGTTGTCTATTTAGTTGCTCAGTGCCACTGCTGCACAGTCTCTTCCTCGTCTATATTCATATATAAAACAAAGGACTTCTAATTTCAGTCAAGATAAAGTCTGAGACTGAATCTCTACTCCCACCTGAAACAACCAAAAAAAAAAAAAAAATAGAACAGAAAACTAGTAAGTAAAAATAGTAAAATAATAAAACAGTAAAATAGCAAAAAAGCAGTAAAAATAGTAAGGCTTTTCCACTATTTTCACTATAAACAGAATGGTATTTAAGTGTTAACTGTGATAACTTAAATATTTGTATTTTAAATTCTAAATCAACCCCTAAAATAGCAAAGAATTACAGAATCATAAAAAATACAATTAATCCAAATGAAAGCACAAAAAGAGGAAAATGAAACAAAGAACACACGGGCATATAGAAGATAAACAGCAAGAGAAAAGATCTAAACTTAACCATATCAATAATCACATCAAATGGAAATGATCTAAAGTCTTCATTAAATGGCAGAGATTGTAAATTAGAGAAAAAAAGGAAGATGCAACTATTTGCACCTTACAAGAAATTCACTTTAAATATATAAACAAAAATTCGTTAAAAAGTAAATGGATGAAAAAAGATATGCCTTGCCAACACTAACCAAAAGAAAGTTGATTAGGTATATTAATTTTGGCATCATCTTCAAGTAATGTGTTTTGCTAGTTTTTAATGGGATGGAATGAGCTACTACTTTTTTTTTTTTTTTTTTTTTTTTTTGAGACAGAGTTTTGCTCTTGTTGCCCAGACTGGAGCGTAATGGCACAATCTCCACTCACTGCAACCTCTGCCTCCCGGTCAAGGGAGTCTCCTGTATAAGCCTCCAGAGTAGCTGGGATTACAGGTGTGCGCCACCATGCTCAGCTAATTTTTGTATTTTTAGTAGAGACGGGGTTTTACCAAGTTGGCCAGGCTGGTCTCGAACTCCCGACGTCAGGTGATCCACCCACCTCGGCCTCCCAAAGTGCTGCTGGGATTACAGGCGTGAGCCACCTCACCTAGCCAGAATGAGCTACTTCTATAGGCCCAGAAGTTTCATGGAAATCAGAAGGTTTTTTTTGCTTTGTTTTGTTTTTGAGACGGAGTCTCACTCTGTCGCCCAGGCTGGAGTACAATGGCATGAACTCTGCTCACTGCAACCTCTGCCTCCTGGGTTTAAGCAGCCTCCCAAGTAGCTGGGATTATAGGCACCCGCCACCACTCCTGGCTAATTTTTGTATTTTCAGTAGAGATGAGGTTTCACCATGTTGGCCAGGCTGGTCTCGAACTCCTGACCTCAAGTGATCCACCCGCCTCGGCCTCCCAAAGTGCTGGGATTACAGATGTGAGCCACTGTGCACAGCCAGAAATTGGAAGTTTTAAGTTGCAGGTACTTTGACTCAAATGTCCCCAGCCCAAATTCAGCATTCCATGCCTTCTCAGCCGAGATTCTTACCTTGAATGGCAGAATTGCTGGCCTTGGGAACTCAAATTCTCTGCTGTCAGGAAGCCCAGTTCAGGTCCTGATATTCAGCACCCTCCTTTCTTTAGCTTTGAGAAATTAGAATTTATTTATATCTTACTACTGAGGTCCTTTGGCTTTCACAGATAAGTCACTGATCAATCACCCTCAGCCTTTTGTTGTCTTTCTCCACTGTATCAAGGACACTCAGCAAGAGACATTCAGTTCCACAGACCTTATGATTACTATTTCCCCAAAACCTGTTAAATACTGGAAAATATTGAATCTTGTAGTTTATTTCCTTCCACCAGCATCTGATCTTGGTTTACTACCAACAGAAGTTTGAATAACTGGACTGCTATATCATGCCACAGGCTATTTACATTCCACATACCACCAGTAATAGTGGCCTTATTGTCAGTTGCCTTGCACATAACTGTCTCCAGGATCTCATTTAAGAGTACAACCGTCATTTAGAATTTGCTGATACCAACTGTCCTAGGTCAGGTTTCCCAGGAAACAGACTCTGAGATTAAGGTTTTCAAGTGGTTTATTAAGAAATACTTTCAAAATAAAATCCAAGAGTAGTGATGGGAAAGATAGAGTACTGGACAAAATGAAAACTTGAACTGTGATGGAGTTGTGACAGAGACCTCGGTTGATACCATGGGGTTCTCTGTAGTTGGAATGTACCAAATAAAAGCAAGAGGGCCAAGCCCTTATGCCCCACATTGGCCTGCCTTTGGATAGGATGTTCCTGAAAAGGAGACATACTCTTGGGCAAGAAGACTTGCCTTAGGTGAAAGTAATTCCTTGGTAGGCACTCAGCTGTGAGCTGTCAATAAAATAGAAAATAATGTAAACATGTGTACTATAAATCTTAATTCAATTTTTAAAATAACAGCTAAGTGAATGAGTGTTTTGATGTTAAATGTAGCAAATGCCAGGGAAAAGGGGAAGACCAGGCAAGAAATCTGGGTAGCACACCATAAATCTACCACAAAAAGCAACATGAAATGAAAGGGGGAAATAACATAGTTAATTTTTTTTTTCTCATCTTAGTGTTCCATGAGGTAGATTATAAGAAAAAGTTCCACTATTAACTCATTTACTTGGGGGAAGGGAGACGATAAGGAAAAAACAGTTCAGTGGGAATTTTGGGCACCTTTTCCAAAAGATTCTTAAAAAATAGATCTCCTTCACTTACAGTTGTCAAATAGTCACACACATATTATAGATGCACAGTCCTTTTACTTCTTCAGGTTGACAGATGGACACATCAATCTATCACGGATGGAAAGGAAAAGGCCAAGGGAATAATGAATCTAGCTGTTACTTATTTTCAAAACAAACAAGACGATTTGCCAAGTGCTAATCTGCTTAATTTTCATCATGAGCCCAACTCTTCTATTTCATTCTCATGGGACCCATCTACATTGGAGAATTTGTCTACTTAATGCAACAATGATCAATCAAAGTCCGTTTTTATGTAGACCAAAAAAAAAAGTCCAAGTTTTTCCAGAGAATCTCATGTGGGATAAGTATTACTGGACCACAACTTTCTTCTGCCTCCCCTTAATTCAAATGCTGTTATAAAGAAGTTCTCTTTTAGAGTTAATATGAGAAAGAGCTATCCAAAAGCGAAGAGTTAATATGAGACAGACCTATCTCAAAGCAAAGAAATGTCCAAACACCAAATGTATCCGTTTCATTTTCCTGACTAAAACTAGTTTTACTTCAAATGTATTTCAAACACGATTCATCAAGAACTCACCTTATACATTCTCACATAGTACCTGACACAGTCATAAGAAGCCATCCCCATACGACTATCGCAGTTTCCAACTACACCTCCAAAGTAAATTTTAACAAAGTACATGCTATGAAACCCACGTCAATGGAGCACTACATTTTGAAAAAGACTAAAAACAGAAACAATATCTGCCTTTATAGTCCAAATAATTATTGTAGAACTCTGATTCTTGGGTTCCTAACATCAGAGTGGTGAGATAACTAAAACACTCATAGATGAAAGATTATGCACCCTCTTGGCCGATATTTCAAGGCTGTTTTCAGTATAGCAAATGAATGCCTGCATTTGCTGCCTTATTTTACAAGAATTAAAATTGGTGACCAAAACACATTTAACAACTACTTTTAAACATATTTTAATGACAATAAGTAACTGGTTAGATATATACTTTGTGTGCGACAATCTAAAATTTCATTTTGTATTTTAATTGGATACTTTATCAGCTAATCTAAATATTTTGCATTATACAGAAATCTCAAACATTGAGAAACTATGGTTAATTAAATTATCTGATTAGCTAAATATTAAGGCAGAAAATCTTTTAATGCAACAATTTCTGAATACACTCAATAGATACATAGCATAATTTAATTTTTCTTAGTGGCTCAGGATCTTATAAGGCCTCAAGAATACTTTGATCAGCAATAATATTATACTGTAAATGTAGATGGTCAACATTATGTTGTTTTGTGGATATAAAGGAGTAGGCTTATATATTTTTTATCTTCTAAAAAGAAGACAGAGAAATGATTTTGAGTATTCCATTAAATCTATGTAATACATATTGATAAAGAACATGTACAAGCCCAGCCAATCAAAGGCATTAAAGTTACCAAGAGAAGCACCCATCTGTTATCTAAAATGACAAGAGCTTGTCGCAAATATTCATAATATCATGAACTAGAAGGTAAAGGTAAAATTACTGGCAATAGCATAGTCATGCTGGTTCTATTTTTCCCAGCCACAGAATATTCTGTAGACTGTGATAATAACTGTAAACAGCTGTTAGAGCTTTAAAAAAAACAACAACAACAACAAAAATTTGAACTAAAAGGTCTACATTATCTTTCTCTTCCCAGTATTTATGCTTTCCAAAAGTGAGGCCATTTAGTATAAGAAGTTTATATTAAACCACTCACCTCTCTATTCATTTTTAATCCAGAACTAGCTAGGAAATGTCAGATTCCATTCATATTTATCCCATATATAGTTCTTAGTTCCTTACCCCATTTATGTTTCCTAGTCCCTTGTCTAGCCATCTGTATTATCTAATAACTGTTTCTATCTCCCTAACAGAGCATTCAGCAAAGATGGCAGGGACTGACGTAGAAAAGTAAGTCATTGGCGTGAATTTCTCAAAAGATAGCTCTGTGTGACATGGGAGTGAGAATATATGCAATTGTTCATGGAACTATTTTTTAAAATTCTAAAATTTGTGGGAACCACAAAAGACCCCAAATAGCCAAAGCAATCTTCAACAAAAAGAACAAAACTGGAGGCATCATTTCAAAATCTACCACAAATCTATAGTAACCAAAATAGCCTGGTATTTGCATACAAACAGACACACAAACCGATGGAATAAAATAGCCCAGAAATAAATCCAAATGTGAAGGATCAATTGATTTTCAACAAAGATGTCAAGAACACACAATGGGAAAAGAACAGTCTATTCAATAAATGGTACTGGGTAAACTGCATATACACATGAAAAACAATGAAATTAGACTTTCTTCTCACACCATACACAAAAATTGATTCAAAATGATTAAAGAATTAAATGTGAGATCCAAAACTGTAGAACTGCTAGAAGAAAACATAGGAAAAAAAGCTCCATGGTACTGGTTGAGGCACGATTTTTGAATACGATCTCAAATGCACAGGCAACAAAAGGAAAAATAGACAAACGGTATTATATTGAACTAACAAACTTCTGCACAGGCAATGAAACAATCAACAAAGCGAAGCACTCACATAAAGAGTGGGAGAATACATTTGCAAACCATACATATCATAAGGAGTTAATATCCAAAATATATAAGGACTTCAAACAACTCAATAGTGAGAAAGCAACCTGATTTTTTTTAATGAGCAAAAGGCATGAATACAAATTTCTCAAAAGAAGACAAACTAATAGCCAACAGGTATAGGAAAAAAAAAATGTTCAACATCACTAATTGCCAGGGAAAAAGCAAATTAAAACCACATAAGATACCACCTCACACCTGTTAGAATGGCTATTATCAAAAAGACAAAAGATTCTGAATATTAGCTCTTTGTCAGATGCATAGACTGCAAAAATTTTCTCCCATTCTGTAGGTTGCCTATTCACTCTGATGAGAGTTTCTTTTGCTGTGCAGAAGCTCTTTAGTTTAATTAGATCCCATTTGTCAAACAAATTTACAAGAAAAAAAAAAAATCAAAAAATGGGCAAAGGATATGAACAGACACTTCTCCAGAGAAGAAATTTATGTAGCCAATAGACATATGAAAAAATGCTCATCATCACTGGTCATTATAGAAATACAAATCAAAATCACAATGAGATACCATCTCATGCCAATTAGAATGGTGATCATTAAAAAGTCAGGAAACAACAGATGCTAGAGAAGTTGTGGAAAAATAGGAAAACTTTTACACTGTTGGTGGGAGTGTAAATTAGTTCAACCATTATGGAAGACAGTGTGGCAATCCCTCAAGGATCTAGAACTAGAAATACCATTTGACCCAGCCATTCCATTACTGGGCATATACCCAAAGGATTATAAATCATTCTATGATAAAGACACATGTACACGTATGTTTAGTATGGCACTATTCACAATAGCAAAGACTTGGAACCAACCCAAATGTCGATCAATAATAGACTGGATTAAGAAAATGTGGCACATATACACCATGGAATACTATGCAGCCATAAAAAAAGGATGAGTTCATGTCCTTTGCAGGGACATGGATGAGCTGGAAACCATCATTCTCAGCAAACTGTCACAAGGACAGAAAAGCAAAAGCTGCACGTTCTCACTCATAAGTGGAAGTTGAACAATGAGAACACATGGACACAGGGAGGGAGGGGAACGTGGCACACCGGGGCCTGTCAGGGGGTAGGGGACTGGGGGAAGGATAACATTAGGAGAAATACCTAAAGTAGGTGACAGGTTGATGGGTGCAGCAAACCACCATGGTACGTGTATACCTATGTAACAAAACTGCACGTTCTGCACAGGTAACCCAGAACTCAAAGTATAATAAAAAATAATAATAAAAAGATAAAAGATAACAAAAGTTGGCAAAACTGCAGAAAAAAGCAAATCTTTGCACATTGTTGATGGGAATGTAAATTAGTATAGCCATTGTAAAAAAACAGTACAGAGATTCCAGAAAAAATTACAAATAAAACTACCATATAAATGTGCCATAAATCACACTACTGGGTATATATCCAAAGAATATAAAATCAGAATGTCAAAATTACATCTGCACTACCATGTTCATTGCAGCACTATTAACAATAGCCAAGATATGAAATCAACCTAAGTGTCCATCAACGGATGAGTGGATAAAGAAAATGTAGTGTGCATACACAATGGAATACTATACAGCCTTAAAAACAATGAAGAAATTCCTGCCATTTGCAACAGCCTGAATGAACTTAAGAGGACATTACATTCCATTAAATAAGGCAGGACCAAAGAGACAAATACCACATGATCTCATTTACATATGAAATCTAAAACCATAGAACTCACAAAAGCAGAGAGTAAAGTGATGGGTATCAAAAATTGGTGGAGTGGCAGTGTGGGTTGGGGTCAGGCAGAGTTGTCCACAGGACATCAAATTTCAATTAGACAGGAAGAATAAATTAGAGGGATCCATCATACATCATGACAGCTCTAGCTAATAATATATTTTATACTTAAAAATTGCTGAGAGAGTACATTTTAAGTATCCTCACTGCAAAAAAAAAAAAAAATGATAAGTATGTGAGATAATGTATTTGGTAAATAGCTGGATTTAGCCATTCCTCAATGCATGCATATATCAAAAAATCATGTTTTCCCTCATAACTATATGCAATTTAACTTCTGAATTAAATGAGTGATTTTTTAAAAATAATTGTTGTGGTAATATATGACAAATGTTGCTATTAGTAAAATATTAAACATTTTTTTAAAAATATGTGAAGTCTAATAAGTCAGGTTTGGATGTAATGAAGTTAACTCATAGGAATTGACTTGACTGGGTTTCTTAAGTATGAAACCCACAAGAACATCACCCTCTTCCAAAGACCTTTTCCACTAACTCCACCAAACAAAACAAACATAGTCTTTCTCTTTTCCAGAGTCCATTTCTTATGTAGCAGCCAGATTTCTCCCTACACTATTCACAATTCTCCCACCCCAATTTTATTTGATCATTTTATTCTCTGAGCCAGTAATCAGTAACATTCCAATTACTTTTCATCCTTTTTTGAGGCATGCATTCATCCATTAATCTTCAGTAACGTCACTTAGGAAAGTTCTTTTATATTTCATACATCCTAGAGCTCATTTTGAAATTCTTGGCTATTTGCATACATGATTCTTGAGCTGGTTGCTAAAATGTTGGGAGACACAGTGGACAAGATAGAGAAGTACATATTCATATCTGATCCCACTTTCCCCTACTCTGGGTTAAGCAGTAAGCTTATGAATTGTTCACTGAAACTGACAGATAAAGATTCCTTCAGTAGTATGTGCCCAAAATAATTTCTCACACACACACACATACACACACACACACACAAATTGTTTAACAGTTGTAGGTGGTTAATATTTGTATTAGTTTGGCTTAACTTTAAACGTATGAAATAAATATTTTATATATATAATATATATTTTATATATATTAAATGTATAATATATATAATATATATAATATATATAAATATTTTATATACATATATATATATCCTTCCCCAAAGCAAGATGAAGTACAATAGGCAATTAAAGTATGGTCTTGGTTTGGGGCACTCAACTTTGAATTTTCACACTCTTGTAAATTTGCTGTGCTGAGAATCTTTTTCTTCCTGTTTAACATTCAGGACAAAAGCAATGTACATGTCTATAGGCCTATTTGTCAAGAAATAAAAGTAATAAATGAGAGACACATTTGAATAACAAGAGTGAACTAGACATGAGAAAATAGAACAGGCCTAGGCAGCTTCAATTCTCCATCTTAAAATTACTCACCATTGTTGAGAATAATAGAATATCAAAAGAAGAAATTCAAAACTCAAATTAATTCCTATCCTCCCAGGAGAAGCTGCCTGCCTGATTCTGATCTGTCTTTCATGCGTTGTTCTCACTCAAACTTACAATTTCAAGGGCTAGAGTGTCATTCCAATATGCAAAGAGGCACTGGCATTAATAAGAGTTATATTTAGAAATCCTTCTACTGTGAGATAGAATATAATATTAAACTTGTGAATTTTAAGGTCATGACAAGGACACACTGACTAGCTAAAGTTTCAAAATTATGTAAATTAGCTCCTTTGGTAATCACAGGCTCTACAAATGTTCTGTCCAAATTAAAAGGGACAAGTTTGTTCATTCTTCCTGCAAATAAGGACCATCAGGATGGGCACGTTATATTCTGGTAACAAACCATCCCAAAATCTCAAAGACACTTTTACAGACAAAGGTCTGTTTCTTTCTCATCCCGCATGGCCACGATTTTACTCTTGGTACCAGCTGACAGAGCAGCCACCATCCTAAATATTGCTGATCATTATGACAATGGGAAAAAATAGTCTAAGAGTGCGTTGCATGAGTAATTAACTATTTCTGTCTAGAAGTGACTGTCACTTCTCTCACAACTCATTGGCTGAAACAAACCATGTGACCCCACACAATCGTAATGGGACAAGGAAGTACAATCTCTCCAGGTATCCAAAGGAAAATAAGATGACAACCAGAGCAGTAAACACAACAACAACAACGGGCTTCTTTTCTCTCTAGCTTTCAGTTCGCATCCATCACTGAGAAACACAGGGGGAAATCAGACGGAGGCAGAAGAGTGGAGGCCCCACTCCCTTTAGGATGGTGTTGCTGCTGGCTGGCTGCATGCCCCAGCTAGGGTTCAAAGTCCTGTCAGGAAGCCCACACCACATCCATTTCCTGTCTTTCCAGAGTAGTAGTCAAACCCTCTCTAGTTCCTTCAGGTCTAACAATAACTCCCTAATGTTTCTAGTCCCAGGGTACTGAAGTATCCCCTGTGGTTTTCCTAATTGTTGTGAACTGAATTGTGTCCTCTTAGCATTCCTGTGTTGAAGCCCTACCCCCACAGTGTGATGGTATCAGGAAATGGGGCCTTTGGGGGATAATTAGGTTTAGAAAAGGTCTTGAGGGTAGGATCTTCATTAGGGAATTAGTGCCCCTAAAAGAAGCAACACCAGATCTCTCTCTCTCTCTCTCTCTCTCTCTCTCCTCTCTTCTTTCTCCTCTCTTCTCTTTCTCTCTCTCTTCTCTCTTCTTTCTCTTCTTCTCTTTCTCTCTCTCTCTCTCCCCCTTTTTTTCTCTCTCAACTCTGTCTCTTGACTCTCTCTTTCTCTCATTCTCCCTGTCTCTCCCCATTTCTCTTCTTGCTGTTTGAGAATATAGTAAGAAGGCAGCCATCTGCAAGTCAGAAGGTGGCCCTCATTAAGAATCTAGCCATGCTGGCACCCTGACCTCAGAGTTCCAACTTCCAGAACTGCGAGAAATAAATTTCTTTTGTTTAAGCCACCCAGTCTTTGGTATTTTCTTATGGCAGCCTGGCAGACTAAGACATTGATCCCACCCATACTCTTAGAATAATCCCTTTATTAAACTCTTCTCAAATTACCTAATATGAATATGCCATCTCTTTCCTGCTGAGATCCTTACTAATGCAATATGTATTTTTAATTTTCCGTTGTTTGCACCTATAATTTATCTCAAACTTGTAATTTCCTATATACATGACAGCTTAATTATGACTTAGAAAATTAGAACAAACTTCTGTTTAAAAGGGAGAAATGTTTAAGTAAATGTACCATTTATGTTTTATTCAAGGCATTGTAAAGTGGAAGGCACAATACAGCATAATCATTCAGGGAACAGAACTTGGGGTCAGGCAGACCTGGAGTTTAGTCGCATCTCTGCACATTGTAGCAAAGTTATTTGGCCATGTTACTTAACTTCTCTAATGCTCTTACTCCTTACCTGTCAAATAAGAATTATCATTCCTTATAACCAAGTTACAGAGTTGTAATGGCCTAAAACCTGGAACAAAGAAAAGCTATTACTATTACTCACTTACCAAAAATGCTTTTTTGGTATTGCTATTTTTTGTGATATTGCTATTACTGGAAGCTTCTCGAAACCTGAGCATATCTATGAGTGCCAATTCTCACAACCATCACAGTCTATGGGACTTTTACATTAAGGGGGGTAGAGAAGCACCCATCACCAAGATCTAAAAGCAACATGAGCCAAGGCCAGGAGGCATCCTGCATTTGCCTACAGAACATTATCTTCCATAGCAAAGCTAATCAAAGCTTTATTATCTTTAATGAAGTTCTCATATTAAATGCAGGACACTCGATATAATTTATCTTAATCAGTTTTTAATGCTTAGAGGAAGTTGTTTGACAAATTATTTGTTCTGCCTGCACATTCTCTCTTTATCATTTTTCTTGCCTGCCACTACATTAAACATAGACATGACCTACAGAGCGGGGTGAAAAAAACTAACAAGCATTAAGCCCCTACTTCAGCAACTAACAGGAGACTTATTCACACAAGACATCACTTAATTTTTCTTTAGCAACACAGATTTTTCCATGGCTCAGTCAATAAGTATCACAGGAAAGTCAAACCGGGCTCTGGAGCCTCCATCTATTAGGAGCCTTTGCAATAGGTAAAAAAACTTCTCGGCAGGCACACTAAATGGTGAAAGGTCTGAAAACCAACAACAGTGGTCAGGCAATCAGAAATTTCTGCTTCCTAAATCCCATGCCCAAAAATAATTTCTAATAAATTGCTACTTACAAATGACCTTGAAAGTACCTAATCAACCTGTAATTGCAAGATGAAAGTGTCAGGAAAATGAGTTATATAACCTTAATCAACTTCCTTCACCTCTTTAGTTTTAGACTCCTCATTAAAATGGGGGAAATAATAGTACAAAGGGCAAGGGCTGCTGAAAAGAATGAAATAAAATAAGGCATGCAAAGTAGAGCACCTGATACAGAAGAAAATAATAACCGTTAGGTATTTTATTATTGTGATATTTGATATCCTTTCTAGCTATGAAATATTAGGATCCACTGCCATTTAGAAAATTTGATCCATCTTGCAATAGAAAGAGGTTATTCTTGTCATACAACTACTCAGAGTTTAAGGCTTTCCTCTGATCATCTGCATCCCAAAAAGATTTGACAATTTCCAGTTGTCAAGGCCATCCCAGGCAGGTGAAGATGACTAGCTTGTTAAAATTCCGTATCAATAAGCCAAACAGATTTTTCTGATTTCTGGTTCATTGCAGTATGGAATATAATAGAAATAAGATGGTGTCAACTTGATTGGATGGAAGGATGCCTAGATAGCTGGTAAAGTATTGTTTCTGGGTATGTCTGGGAGGGTGTTGCCAGAGGAGACTGACATTTGAGTCAGCAGACTGGGAGAGACAGACCCACCCTCAATGTGGGTGGGCACCATCCAATTGGCTGCCAGTGAGGCAAGAACAAAGTATGCAGAAGAAGGTGGAGGAAGCTGACTTGCTGGGTCTCCTGGCTTTCATCTTTCTTCTGTGTACACGCTTTTTGTCCATTCCTCCTGCCCTTAGACATCAGACTCCAGGTTCTTTGGCCTTTGGGCTCTTGGATGTATACCAGTGGTTTGCGAGAGGCTCTTGGGTCTTCTGCCAACAGACTGAAGGCTGCACTGTTGGCTTCCCTACTTTTGAGGCACTTTGACTCCGACCAAGCCACTACTGGCTTCTTTCTTCCTCGGCTTGCAGATGGCCTATCATGGGGCTTCATCTTGTGATCATGTGAGCCAATTCTCCTTAATAAACTCCCTTTCACATATGTCCTGTTAGTTCTGTCCCTCTGGAGAACCCTAATACATAAGGTGACCTTTACCTTAGGTGGCCTTGAAAGCCCCAGGAGACCAGGTTTTAAATATTAAACCTCAAATATCTACTAATTTCTTTCAAGGGTTCACTTTAACTGTGAATTTATCCTCTTAAAAAAAGAAAAAGGAAAAAGGAAACAAGAAAAGAAGTTCTTATTTATGTTTCAAGGTTTCTTAGTTTTCTGATAGGTATTTCTTTTATAAATCCTTTTACAACTCAAAGTATGCTTTTAAAATGGGGAGGGAGCATTATTCAAATGTCCTTTTCATCACCTACATATATCCTACCATACAAGGCAATATTTCTAAAGGGCATCCATGCCAGAGAGCTGGTCATCACTACTGGGGGAGCTAGTCAAAAGGAAGGTATGTTCATGGAGTCAAACATTTCACAGGCCATTGTTTTTTCCCAGTCAGGGCCCAAAATGTAAGAAACAAAGCAAATGGAACTCTAGCCCTTTGAAATGTTTTTCTGTTTAGTTGATTTCCTTGGAAAGAAGAGAGAGGTCTTACAGCAGAAATAGCCATTTTTACTCAGAAATTGTTGCCACATTAGCTTAAGAGAGTGAAGCGTATCATATAACAGTGCAATTCAGCCCAATTTGGCATGCCACTCCAGATACTCCACTTCTATACTGAAGTCCAAAGCTGGGTGAAATTTGAGTTTTCTTTTTTTTTGGGGGGGGGGGACAGACTCACTGCACCTCCGACTCCCTGGTTGAAGTGATTCTCCTGCCTCAGCCTACCGAGTAGCTGGGATTACAGGCACGCATCACCATGCCCAGCTAAGTTTTGTATTTTTAGTAGAGATCGGGTTTCACCATGTTGGCCAGGCTGGTCTCAATCTCCTGGCCTCGTGATCCACCCGCCTCCGCCTCCCAAAGTGCTGGGATTATAGACATGAGCCACCACACCCGGCCAATTTGAGCTTTCTTATAGGATTAGATTTTTTTTTTTTTTTAAAGATTTAATACTGATTATTTTTCCAGAATAAATTTTCATAAAACAATCTCACTATTATGGCATGGGCAGATGCCTCCTCCCTTGTATCCATCCTCATCTAGAGTTGACAATCAGAGAATCCACAAAGTAGTCACTGACTACCTACCAAAGACTATAAAATAAAAGGGCCCATAAAGTGTACTTTAAAACACCTTCAAAAACTCCTGAATACAAATTGTTCTACAAGGTGACTTTCTTGAACTCTTCAAAAGTGAATGTCATGAAAACCAAAAACAGACATACACCAAAAAAATAAAGCAAGCAAGAAAGCAAGAACGTAAGCAAGAAAAAAAGAAAGAAGAAAGATTGAGGCACAGCCATTATAATGGCTAAATTTTTTTAAAAACGTACCTTACCAAGTATGTTGGCAAGAAGGAACTGGAACTCTCTCCACTGCTGGTAAAAATGTAAAATGCTACAACCACTTTGGAAAACAGCTTTGCAGTTTCTTAAAATGTTAAACATATACCTACTATATGATTCAGCCATTCCAATCTAGAAATAGACTCAAGACAAAAAAAAAGCAAATGTCTATACAAAGACATGCCCACAAATAGTCACAGCAACTTTATTTGGTAAAGCCAAATCATGGAAACAACCCAGATGGGTATCAGCAGGTAAACGGATAAACACATTGTGATATATCCACAAGATGAAATGCTGTGCAGCAACAAAACGATGAACTATTGACACATGCAAAACATGGAGGAATCTCAAAATAGTTACACTGAGGAAAAGAAGCCAGACACAAAATAGTACATACTGTATGATTCCCTTTACATGAAAATCTACAAAATTCAAATTATCTCTAGTGACAGAAAGATCAGTGGTTGACGGAGGATGAAGGAGAAAAGTAAAGTGAGGGCAACGGAGAAAGTTTACAAAGGGGAACCAAGAAGCTTTGGGGGTGACATATACATTCATTGCCTTGATTGTGATGATAGTTTCACGATGTATCCATGTCTAAACTTCTCAAATTATACACTTAAAAATATGCAGTTTTATGTCAACTATACCTCATTTTAACATGTAAAAAAAGATGGAGGGACTTCTTTAGATTAAAAGAGGTTAAAATTCATCCAAACATGTGAACATTGGACCCTTCTTTTAGAAAAATCACATAAGATAATTGCAAGACAATTGAAGAAACTTACATATGAATTGCATAAGTGATATGGTACTTGGGTTATTTCTTCTAAGATGTAACAACAGTGCTGTGGGGAAGGTTTTTCCTTTTTATTCTGTTATAGCAGCCCAAACTGACTAAGACATCATTCCTATTTTGCAGACAAAAAATTAACACAAAGATTAACTAGCTTGCTCAGAGTTATATAGGATAATTGGAAGAGCAAGTACTTATACCAGGGCAGTGTGAGTCTAGAGCTGGTACTCAAGTCTGAGCTCCCAATGTCTCTGAAGGCCAGGCAAGAAAATAATGAGCAGCTGGTGCCTATGACAAGCTGGTATATTCAATTCCTGCTCCTCAGCCAATATTGTCACGTGTTTGGACTATTCAAAAAAAAAAGGCCAGAAATTTGAATTTAAAGGCAAAATTTCTTGGTTGCTTTTGTTTGATTATTTGTTTACATTGGAGAAATTTCATTTTTTAAATATAGTACTGATAAGAAGTAGACATTTTGAAAGAGAAATTCTGCCCATAAGCCACCAATTTTTAATCTATATCAAAACTATTAAAGCCCTTTTGCACTGCTGCATTAAGAAATATATAGAGAATTTCCAAGAAATTCTATCTTTATGGAATCCATGATGCAAGCCAAAAGTTAAAATATCTACCCCTATCCAGGAGCCCCTGTTCAATGATATTTCTGAAACTAGAAACTTCTATCATGCCAAAACACCAGATGGGTAACAGGTTTTGTGGAATGCACAAGCAGTACACACAGAACTTTGAGCATTCTTTCTCTCTCCACCATTTCACCAGGTCGCTGTGTCTATAGTACACAGAGGGGACACAGAACACAGACAAGACAATGTTAACAAGGGAATCCTTCTCTAACTTCTGTCCCCAACCAACCTCACCTTGTCAACTTTCAAGAAGAAAAGGCAGATATGACAAAGATAATAGCATCCACTTCCTCTACACAGTGCCACCAACAGACGCTACAAATGCTGATAGCACCATACTTCATTTAGTTCCCTGCACAGGATTGGGGGTTTCTGAGAATCTCATTGTTGGCATACTCTTGCTCTGCTGTTTTCTCTTGAGGACCGCTTCCTTTTCTTCACCTCATCATTGGGCTCAGGTCCTCCCTAATGGGTTTTCATTCTAAACCTAAGGAAAAGGGAAAGGGGGGAGTAAAAGAGCAGAAAAATTCCCCTAGTGTGTGCATGACACACGTAATCCTCTACAAGGTAACATTTCTGTGCCGGCAACCCAGAGGCAGGTGTAACAAGTTAGTGCCAAGGAGAAATCAAGGTCATAATAATAGCACTATTTAAGCACTTATTATGTACTAGGTGTTGGATAAGATACTCTCTAAACATCATCCCTAGAGCTCTAAGGAAAACTCTTAGGGCCATCTCAAAGATGGAGAAACTGAGACTCAGAATAAGTTTACCTGTCTCAGTCTAGGGTTCACCTTTTATAAATGCCATACCAGGGACTCCAATCCAGACCTCATGAGCTTTTTCCATCATAACACTCTGCCTCTAGGAGCAAAGATTTATGATGAAGAAGAAAGAATGGGGTTAGAAAAATAACTAAAACAAATTCCAAAACAGAAAAGCACACCTCCCTATTGTAATCTTCAGCCACCAGCTCTCCAAGACTAGAGCTTTGTTTCTCACCATCTCACCATCAGAATTACGTTGGGGAGCTCACTTAAAATACCAATTCCTGGGTCCTACTCTAGACTTAATGAATCCACATCTCTAGGGTGGGGAACCAGGGATGTGCATTTTTAATTGCAACGCCACAGTGGATTTTAATCAGTGATTCTTCAACTGACCACTGAATTTGATGATTCAGAAAAGGAGGAAGGTAGAGTCTAACAATCTCTACCAGCTATTCAAAGATAAAAAAGAAACTTTAAAGTAATAACCTATGAAGGAGTTTTTGCTGCCAGACACACAATTTTTAATTTTTTTCAGGCAAACAGTTATTACCAACAAACATCTCAAGGAAATCTAGTCCATTTATTTTACTTGTTTTGACATCTGCAGATAATGACAAGCTACAGGGAAAAGTGGGTTTCAGGACTGCAGCAATTAGTTAATTTGTGACTGATTATTAAAAAATAATATATGTAGCTCTGTGTTTCTCCAGAGGTGAGAGTTACAAATTATGTTTGTTTCCATTGCCACTGCCACTGCTGATGTTATTGTTTTTAAAGAATTGCAGCCTCCATATGTTTGTGAATATTAATAGTTTGAGGTTTTTCCGGTTGCCATAGCCACCTCAGTTCCCTTCTGCCGGCAGGACATGGTGCACTGGCAGTCAGGATTGTGAAGGAATCCGCGTATGTAAATGTAAGCTGGGAAGAAGCTCAAGCTGGAAACAGCCTCTTTCCTTCCCACAATTCCCAGTTTTAATCGCTAGTGACCAAAATGCACATGCTTCCAGCCCACTAGCCAGATCAAACCCAGCATAGTTATCCTCACACATCTATCCTCCATACCCCTGGTAACCAATCCTTCACTGTGCTTTTTTGAACCTTTATACACACATTTTGACTCAGTCCTTCCGGCAATACTTCCTCTACCTTCTCTCCTACACTGAAACATGGCTCTTCCCTGATTGTGATGATACTGAACTCCTAAGTGTATGCAGATCCTGGTGATCATTTTCTTTTGTAACCCATCCCTCACCCCACCATCCCATTATCTCAAAAACTACAGGTAGGTGGGCACCAGCCTCAATGTTTGTGATTCCTCCATTGTTTGACCATTCCCATTCAGGGACTCCTCCTTTTATTAACCTCCTCCATCTAATTTTGCCATGCCTCTCTGATCTCAATCTTTGTCTTCTAAACTCTGTGGGACCCCCCAGGCTTTCCTATGGGTCCCATCTCCTATCACCCCCTTAAGGAACTACACAGAGATGAGATGCCAGCCTCAGCTACTTTACCTCCTCTACTCTAAAGCTATTGATTCAGCTGCATCTCTTGTTCATTTAAGTTCTAACTACAGGCCAGATCAAATGCTTCCACCATCGTGGTAAGTTTTCTACATTTTTAAGTTGACTGACATTGTCTCTGGATCAACAAAGCATGTGAAGCTGTAGAATACAGTGCTTCGGAATGTGGTCGTTGGATTGAACTGTGCAGGTAAAGTCCTGGCTTTGTGCCACTTTGTGCCACTGTGGTTCAGGACAAGTGATCTAACCTTAAGACTTCAGTTTCCTTACCTCTAAAATGATAACAGTAATAACATCAATTTCACAGAATCATTATGAAGATGGAAGAGATAACTTCTGGGTATAATTCAGACTAGTTGAACCAAAGAGAAAACATAACTCAGACCAGCATAAGCAACAAAAGTGTATTACTGGCCCACTAATCTCAAAGTCCAGAGAAAAGAGAGTCTTCAGGCTGGGTTTGATTTCAGTGACTAAGCCACAGATTCAAGAACTGTTTTCTTTTTTTCTCCCTCTGTTCAGCCTTCTGTGGAGTCAGCAGGCTTGCTTTCCCTCACAGGTACAAGGAGCTTCTTCATCCAAAGCAAAGAAATGAACAAAATGATCACTTCAAAAAGTTCTCCCAAAATAGTGAGAGAGCTTTTCCAGTCATTCTCAGAAAACCTCTCATGGCCTGTAGTCCAGATGTGAATGGCTCTTCCCATTCACATGAGAAATATCTCTTCCCATTCACATTCACAAAGTCCCATTCTTGAACCATTGCCTGGGGCAAGGGCATTCCTTGCACTGATTGGCTGAGACCTGCTCACCCTAGCACAGAGAAAGGGATTACAAATCTTGGAAAGCATCTTTCCATCTATAAGCTGCACAGTAGGTATAAGATAAGGAAAAAGGGGCAGTTGGATGTTGGGAGGAGAGGATGACATAATATTCACAATGGACGGTCAAGTCCTTCACTAATGATGGGAAATTAGTAAACACCCTGCTAAAATCAGCAGTGATTACTACATCATTTTTACCTTTGATGACTACTTCTCATTCTTCTTTATATTATCACTTACTGTCAAACACCGCGTATTCTCATTCATAAGTGGTAGCTGAACAATGAGAACACATAGACACAGGAAGGGGAACATCACACACCAGGGCCTGTCATGGGGTGGGGGAGCTAGGGGAGGGATAGCATTAGGAGAAATACCTAATGTAGATGATGGGTTGATGGGTGCAGCAAACCACCATGGCATGTATATACCTCTGTAACAAATCTGCACATTCTGTACATATATCCCAGAACTTAAAGTATAATTTTTAAAAAGTTAAAAAAAAAGATTGCTCTCCATACCCTGTGCAATGATTACTGATCTTTTCACCACTAACATACACTAACATGAACTTTTTACCACTAATGTACACACCCCAAATTCTGTACCTAGCAGTGTCCATACAAGAAACCTACCTTCAATACATGCTTGTTGGATAAATGAACAGACTGTAAAAGTGATCCTATCCAATGTCAAAGTCTCTTTCTGGCAAGAATTACAGGTCACTCTCGATTGTTTTATGCTCTTCAGTACAGAAAAATGTAATACATTTTAAAAAGTCTTTTTATACAAAATAATATTACTAACGCATCACTGATTACACAGGCACAGAGAGCAAGTATATCTTTGGTATTTTCCGTCTATTCGGTAAACGCTTATCCTTTACTACAATTACATGCAATTTCTTCTTTTGTAGCTTTCTTTCACTATTATTTCGGAGGTACATGATTCCATTTGACCAGACTAAATGCACTACGAAGAATAACATGAGACATATAATTTGTTTTGGTCAGTGTACCCTCATAATAAAAGCTAAAAGATCTTCAAATGAATAAATTCTAAGACCCCATAATTTTCAAAACCACAAATTATCAGAAAATCTCCAATATTATACAGTGTAAAATGATAAAATATTTACATAGGAAAAGACTTCCCTGTTAAGATTAATCTTTGAAATGTCTCATTTTCCATAAAATATATTTAATCATCTTATACCAATATAAAGACATATATTCCTTATTCTGCCCAATTTTTTAAATAAATGACATTACTTCTAAACAATTTTATTTAATGCTTTTGAAAAGTAGATGATATTAGCAATTCTGCAATAATTTAACTAGCTAAGGCATTGCTGTAATTGTTAGATAGATGTGGTAAATGGCTCTATATGGGAGTTATTTCTTGTTTTTAATTCCTGGTATTTCTTTTAAAGCCTGCATGATTCTAGACTTTTTTAAAATATAATATTAAACTTGGAAATGTCTTTGAGAGAAGAAAAGTGCGTGTGGGAGACTACAAAACAGACTGGCCATCTCAGAGTAAAATGAGAGAAAATGTGGATGCTCTGTCTTTTAACGGAAAGCTGTAGCAGTGCAGAACTTTTGCTTCTTGTCTGTAGAGACCATGCAGTGAATTTTAAGAGTAGAAGCTGACGAAATAGTAAAACAAGAAATGTTTAGAGAATATAAACTAGTCAGACCATCTGAACTTCATGAAAAAAGCAATACATTTTAAAAGCATAATAATAGCACATGTGCCCAATCTAGGTAACACTACATATAGAAAGCTATATTATACATTATACATCTAATAATCCATATGCATGACCAGTCACATTTTTATTTCACATGTCTCCTAAAATTGCCACTTGGGTTTATCTCTAGCCACAAGCTTTTCACTATCCAATACAAACCAAAGTCTCAGAAAATAATGAAACAAGATGAAGGAGAGCTCATGCAGTGGACAATAGTATATCCCCACAGAATTTGATGCCTGATCCAACTCAATGAAGTAGATATTGTTACCTGAGGCCAAGATGTTAAATAATTTTGTTCTATGCTTCTGAGTATTGGGAATCGGGTCCCAGAGACACTGACGGCATTGTAATGTGAGATCTAACCAATAAATCTCTTTCCCAAAGCAAAATCCAGCAGAGAACGTGGGCACCATTGATCTCACACAGCCAACTAAATAGCCAAAAGGTTGAGCAATGTAAGTTATTCTATTACCTCTGTTGAATTTGGGTGATGAGTCACTCGGGTGAAGCTTTTGATATTTCCTCAGTGATCAGACTGCTTGATGGTACAGCCAAAATTCATTTAAATCCATATTCCCTGCAGCCTCCACTCTGGCTTCTTTAGCGACCCTAAGAACAAAAACAGAGATGCAACCAGTACAATAGAAGGGCCTTCTTGATAATGATTACAAAACCACTTATTTCCAGGAGATGCACATGCAAATAGGCTTACAAAGAGATGCTCAATCTCACTCATTATTCAAGAATAATAAATTAAGGCAAAAATTAAATGCTATTTTTACCTTAAAATTTAAACAATATGAGAATTTGAGAAAAAATGTCTCACATATGGGAGGATACATTGATGCACTCTTGTTGTTGAATCTAAATTTTAAACATGCATACATTTTGAAACAGTAATTCCCATTTTTATAAATTTAACCCTACATAAGTGTTCAGAGATGCATACAGATGATATTACAGTGTTGAATAAGGAAGTAGCTAAATTAATTATAGTAAATCCATGCAGTGGAATGTCATGAGGATCTAGAAAGAATGAGGTAAATCTATATATATTGATATGGAAATTATCCCAATGTATTGCAAAATGAAGAAAAATAGTTTGAATAGCAATAGCTCTCACATGATTTCCATTTGCATGCTATGATTCTCACTTGTGAAAAGAGTATATACATATTTTTTTCCTTATGTACATAGAAATTTCTGGAAGTATAAAATAGCAATAAGTCTGTGAAGTGGAACACTAAGGTAGCAGGGGCAGGGGTGAAGTCAATGTGGATACAATAGGACCTTAACTTCCCACCTATTCTTTCTTTATTTGACAAAAAATGTTTACAAGAGAAGGACAGGAGATTCTCATCTCTCTTATCTTGCCTGTGTGAAGGTGAAATTGGATGGTAAGTGTCCAGTATAAAGAGCCTGTCAGACACCAGGAACACAGTGAATACTGGGTCCCCTATTAAAACATGACCGAGTGTGCACAAACATACACACACACACACACCCCACTCTCTTCCACCAGCTTCTAAAACCTGGTATCATCGTATATGCCTTCCATCACAGAATGTCTCCATTTCTTCAAGGTATTCTTATTTCAAAGGAGGAATGGAGAGACGGACTAGGACGAGAGTTAATTTGGCCATTGTTGTCACTCGATAGCTAGCTTATATTTTTCAAAAGAGAAAGAATCTTGTGTTTTATTTTACATTTCTAAAACAGAGAGAAATAAAATCTTCCTAGGTGCTATCTGTGACTTAGGCAAATGCTGCATCCTGCTCCCCTCTTCAGTCAATCTTGAGAGAACAACTGGGGTGGGAACATTTAAAATATACCTCTGCTGTGATTGAAAACTGCAAGAATAATGAAACTTTAAGCATAATAATGTTGAAAAAACACACAGTGAATTGTGGGGATTCTGACAGTCAGTGAGATTTACAACTCCTTTTCTCTCTCCCAAATCACAGAAACGACAACAAAAAAACTACCTTCGGTCAGTGGTCTCCAAAACAGATGTCGCTCTCACACACCAGCAACGAAGAAATTCTGAGCAAGCAGCCACAAAGTCACATACATCACACCATTTTACTAATATTAACCAATATAAAAATAGAAATTAAAACATGACATTTAAAACACATAGAAAATCAAATTTCTAGTATTTTTTCCCCACATCCAATGGGTTCCTGTTCCAAATGACTCATTAAGAAGTAACTATCGTGCGGTCTCTTACACAATTATAAAAGTTACACCCCTAAAATATTACAACTTAATCTACTCAACCAGGCAAAACTTTTGAGACAACTTTTACTGCTAAAATGCCTCCTTAGAGAGCATAGCGACACAAAATTAATTTGAGGAAATTAATTATTATTCTTTCAATTTGGAGGGGTTGGATACTATTGTGAGTGCTCTCTGGATGCTAAGCATTGTCAAGAGCCTTAAAACAGTAGACTTTTCATTTTTCCCACCACTCTGGATAGTTGACCTTATTCCCATCCTACAGTTACAGAAACTGAGGATTAAAGCAGCCCAGCATTAACTAGTTACAAACTGGTAAGATATCATATCAGAATCTTACTTTGACTGATTCCAAATCCAAACACTTAATCAGTCTATTTACTGCTTAGAAAAGGAAAACATTAGGTGTAAAAAAATGTGTAATGTGGTTACAGAATCCAAAATTATGAAATATTATGTAGTCAAAAAGATAAGCAGTTTGAGAGCTGAGTCTTCTCTCATTCCATATCTGTGAGCTTTATCACTTAAAGAAAGATTTTTCTGTAGCTAACAATAAAATAGGACCCCACCTGTATTTATCACCAGGTACACTATACCTTAAGAACTTTGGTAGGAAAGGTTTGCAAGTTTGTCCAACCTGCAGCCTGTGCGCTGCATGTGACCCAGGACAGCTTTGAATGCAACCCAATACAAATTGGTAAACTTTCTTAAAACATTGTAAGATTGTTTGTGATTGTTAATGTTAGCGGATTTTATGTGTGGCCAAAGACAATTCTTCTTCCAGTGTGGCCCAGGGAAGCAAAAGATTGGACACCCTTGGTTTAGGAAAAACATTTTCCACAAATTTAAAGTTGTCTCTTTATAACTTTCTATTACTTTATTTAAAGTGAAAATAAAACCCACATAGATTTTTTTAAAATTAAATCTGTGCGTATAATTTGTGTGAGAATTCTTTTTTAAATAATTTACTCTGTAGCAGTGGTTCTCAATGGGGGAAGATTTTGGCTTCCAAGGACATTTGGCAATGTCTTGAGACAGTTTTGGCTGTCACCACCAGGGTAGGGATGCTTCTGACGTCTAGTGGGTAGAGGCCAGGGATGTTGCTAAACGCTCTGCAGTGCACAGGATGGTCCTCTACAACAAATAATTATCCATCCCCAAATGCCAATAAACATCCTTCCCCAATAGTGCCAGGTTGAGAAACCTCACTCTAAGGAAATAATCAATGATATTGTCAAAAATAACTATCCAGATGTGTTCATCATAGCACTATTTGTGATTGTTTAATAATGAGATGTTAAACACAGCACATTTATTCATTAGAACACTGTAGCCATTTAAAATTACGTTGGCCGGGCACAGTGGCTCATGCCTGTAATCCCAGCACTTTGTGAGGCCTAGCTGAGCAGATCACAAGGTCAAGAGATCGAGACTATCCTGGCCAACATGGTGAAACCCTGTCTCTACTAAAACTACCAAAAATTAGCTGGGCATGGTGGCACGTGCCTGTAGTCCCAGCTACTCAGGAGGCTGAGACAGGAGAATCACTTGAACACGGAAGGCAGAGGTTGCAGTGAGCCAAGGTAGTGCCACTGCAATCCTGCCTGGGTGACAAAGCGAGACATCATCTCAAAAAAAATAAAATAAAATGATGTTGCAGAAGAATATTTAACAACATGAAGAAATGTACATGAATTTACATGTCCTAAATTAGTATGTTTGGTATGGTTATAGTATTGTAAAAGTATATATATACTTACATACAGCATGGAAAGTATTTTGAAAGAATATTGACCAAAATATTAATAATGTCTGTTGCTGACAGGAGATCCTATAAAATAATATCCATGACCAATGTCATTAAAAATATTGACACACTTATCCTGAGGAGGAAAAGCACAGTGGATCTAAGCTATCATCTCAAAATCAAAGTCTTCTCAACATATAACATTTTGTAACCTCTCTTTTCAGAACGTGTCAGTGGAAGAGTTTTATTTCCTGACATCAAGTTCCTTAATGATAGAAGAGGGGAGCAGCAGGTGTTTCTCACCAGGTGCCTTCGTGATGGAAGCAGATAGAGTTCACTGGAATATTTTTGTTCAGAGCCAAAATAGCACCTACTATTCTCATGCCTTGTCTTTAAAAGGCTTCATTGTTACACTATGATTCAAAAGTAAAATTACTCTCTTGCACCCACTCCAAGAACAGTATGATCATGACACTCTGCAAACTTAATAAATGTTTGAAACATCATGAACATCACATATCCCCATATCAGAATGTTGTATGAGTAGGAGGCATTATGATATCATCTGCTGTGCAGCCTCTTAACTTCCTATTGCAATTCAGAAATATTATTGCTGTCCCTCCAGAAACACATCCTTTATTTGAGTGACCAATAGCCTCATTGTGAATAAGCCAAAAAATAAAATAAAATGAAATGGCAATAAGTCTTCACAAATACTACAATGTTTATATAAACCAAAAAAAAAAAAAAAACTGATAAGAGAAAGTTTGCTCACCAATATACTTGAACTTCTTATCTGCACCAGCCAGAGAAAGGAAACAGGAAGAGGTGAAGGATAAAGAGAGAGAGGAAAAGAGGACTATCTATTATTTACAAATGAGCAAAGATTATATAAATTAAAATGTCCTTGCTTATATTCATCTAAAAGAGGTCCAAATAGCTTACAGTTACCCATGGTACAAAGACCATTTCTTCTACTCTGAAATATTAAATAAGAACAATAATTTCTTAGCGGCTCCAGAAAAGAGAAAGTACTTTTGTTATAGTTGTTCATCCATTACATTACTTATTATGTAAAATCATTGAAAGCACATTAACTCTCTGACTCAAAATCATAAAATAATCACATGTACATGCCTTTATTTCCTTCCTAAAATCTGAGGGAAATACCAAAACACACATTTTTTTAAACACTATCAAACTCTGGAAAATAGAAAATCATTTCATCAGTGAGCCAAACTTTGAAGAAATTTCTGAAAAGCAGAGAGCAAACAGAAAAAGATTGACAGAAGAGTCCAAGTAAGAGAGACAATCAAAGAGAAACAAAAGAGAGGGGCACTGCAGAGCCACTTTTCCCAGTGGTGATACAACAAAACTCCAAGGTTAGAGTCAACAAGAACTAGAAGGAGCAGCAGGACACGGAGCAGCCCTCAGGGTAATTAACGAGTGGGCCAGTTTCCAGCCAACATCCGTGTGTACAGACAGGCTGATTGTCACATGCATACCAGATAGAACACAGCGGAAAACAGTTCTCTAAACCTAGGCTGTCCAATATGGTAACACACGAGTGGCTAGTGGCTTCCGTATTGGACAGAACAGCCACAGAACATTTCTATTATAGCAGAAAATTTGATTACATGCCACTACTCTAAACAAAGTGAGAGATCTGACAATAGTAGCAAGAGTAGAGACGGACACACAGGAGAGGAATTGAAAAAGGATTTTTCCTGTCCTAATCATAGGGCCTAGAAATGAAGCAGAAATGAGCTAAGTGCAGACATACAGAGGGGAAAAGGCAGCTCTGTGCAAAACTGAAATGAATTTTTTTTTCCTCTTCAAGTAAAAGGCAGCAAGAATTACAGTAGTTAAGAGGATGGCCTCTGGAGCCTGAATGACTAGTGGTATTCATATTTATAGTTATACAGCCTTAACACATTAAATGCATAAGGTAGAACAAGTGAATTAAAGCCCTTGGTACATGTCTTCTTATCTGTTATATCAAATAATAGTCTCTACCTCACAGAATTGTGGGAGTATTAGTTAATTTATATGAAACAAGTGTTTGCTATTGTGATTGTTATATTGTTACCACAATAAATTATTCTATACTCAGAGCAAAGTCATCCTTAATTTGACAGAAGTAGAGAGAATGAGATTGGTACCCACCCTCCATGCATCCTAAGAAGATAACCTATCCCCTGTACACATTATTTACAAAGAGTTAGCTGGTAGGTAGTCCTCCCAATCCTGTGACAGTCCTGTTTCTTAAACAAGCAAACAAAACTGTGGAGGACTCACGTGCCATCTAGTCTTTTAATCAACTTTGTCTTTTATGTATAAATTTGAAAAAAAACAAACTCCAGACATCTGAGGACAACAAGAACATGAAAGAGAAAGATAAAAATAAACATTAAAACTGACTTTAGAGGAAATAGGCATTATATAAGCAACATAAGATAATTAAAAGAAAACAGACTTTGACACAAGATATTTTATAAGTAAAACAACAAAGCACTATCTTAAAAGGTAATCAATATTGTACTGGAAATTGAAGACATGATTGCAAAAAAAAAAAAAGAAAAAAATACAGAATGTCAAGAGAAGAAAAGTAGTAGAATATTTATATCTTGTTTTCAGAAAGATATAAGTATTAATCACTTTTAAAGTTTTAGAAAACTAGTTTAAAATGTATTCATTAAAATTTAAGAGGAACTACTAAAATTAATGTGATCTAAAACAATAAAATAACAATAAGGAAAAAATTTACTTAGTAAAATATAAGAAGAAAAGGAAATATAGGTAAACAGAAGCATTAAGTATGAAGGAAGTAATAACCCTATATGTGTCAGGAATCACTATATATGTAACCAAATTATATTCTTCCAATAAGAAAATATATATATAATTAAGTTTTATATAGCTATATGCTATATAAAAGGAAAAAAAGGTTGACTACAAGGTATGCATGAAGGTATACCTATAAGTGCAAACAAAATGAAAGCAAGTATGGTAAAACAAATATTAGATATAGAATTCAAGGCAGAAGGTATTAAATGAACTAGAGCACGCTGTTTCATTTTAGTAGAAATTACATTACACCCAAAAAGCAAACAAACAGGAAAAAGAAAATTTATGCTCCTAATAACACAAAGTAAAGATATATAAATGAATAAACACTAAAAATATAAGCACTCATAAACATTATAATAATGTTGAGACTTCATATACTTAATTTAAAATGACATATCAAGTAATCAAATATTGCAAAAGGTCATAAAATACTTCAGTAACAATAAGTTTCTTATATCTAAGAAATACAGCATGTATAATCTTTTCGAATGCCCTTAAAATATTTACAAAAATTAATCATATTTTTGAACCCTTACTGAAGCCATAATTTGCAAGCAGTAGAGATCATTTTGCCGTTACCTCATAATATAACAGAAATTAATAATTTTTTAATATTTGGTAAAGGAAAAATAAACTTTCCATAAAAGAAGTGGATCTCCCATACAGAATTTCAAATAACTTATGTAGACACTGCCCCATCAAGGAGCTTAACTCTCCACCCTTTAAGTGTAGGCTGCACTTAGTGACTTGCTTGCAAAGAACAACAGTATGGAAAGGAAGAAAAGGTAAATTTACACTGGAGATCCTGACAAGTGCTACCTCAGTCAGATCTTAATATGATACAAGAAGAATGGCACTTCATCTCTGTGATCTTCTTTCCTTCCTGAATGTTAATCATGGAAAAAAAATACTTCAAACCCAAAATAAGGGATATGCTACAAACTGACAACAAAAAAAAAACCTGACTGACCTCAAAGCTATTAAAGTTATTAAAAATTAGGAGACTGAGAAACTCTCACAAACCAGACGAAGCCAAAGAGACATGTAAAGTGATATCTTGGATGGGATCCTGGAACAGACAAAGGACATTATTTTTTCAAAACTATCAAAATTCAAATAAAGTGTAGAAATCTGTTAACAGTAATGTACTGATGTTGGTTCCTTAGTTGTAACAAATGTACCACAGTAATATAAAATGTTAACAACAGGAAAAACTGGGTGAGGTGTATATGAGAACTCTCTGTACTATCTTTGCAATATTTCTGTAAATCTAAAAGTATTTTGAAATAAAAAGTTTATTTAAATAAAATTAATTTTAAAACATAGCAATATCAGTTCAAGAAAGAAAGACCTATCTGATTTCATTCATATGAAATTCTGGCAAATGCAAAGCTATAGAACTAAAAAATCAGAATAATACTTGCTTCTGGAAGTGTAATGGATTGAGTGGGACAGGGCATGAGGAAACGTTATGGGATCATGATAACATTCCATATCTTGATTTGGATTTGGATTACACAGCAATATGCATTTGTCAAAATTCAGTGAAGACACACTTAAGAGTTGGGCATTTCATTGCATATAATTTTTAAATTGTGGCCAGGTGCGGTGGCTCATGCCAATAATCCCACCACTTTGGGAGGCTGAGGTGGGCAGATCACTTGAGGTCAGGAGTTCAAGACCAAGTTGGTCAACATGGCAAAACCCCATCTCTACTAAAAGTACAAAACTTAGCTGGGCATGGTAGCATACACCTGTAATCCCAGCTACTAGGTAGGCTAAGGCAAGAGAATTGCTTGAACCCAGCGGGCAGAGGTTGCAGTGAGTCAAAATTGTGCCACTGCACTCCAGCCTGGGCCACAGAGCGACACTCTATCTAAAAAAATAAATAAATAGATAAACATGTAAATGAATATTGAACTATAGTTAATGATATGCATGATGAAATATGTAGAGAGAAATATACTGAAATCTGCAATTTATTTTGAAATTTATCCAAAAAAGAATATGATGGCTTAATGCATAGATAGAGCAATGGGTAGGCGAATAGCTGTGTGGTAAGCAAGTAGAATAAAATCTTAATGGTAGAATTTAGGTGATGGGAATATGTGCGTTTATTTGCAAATATTTCCAAATCATGTGTGTTCATAACAAAATATTATAAAAACAGAAATTAAGGAAAATTTAGAATTAAACTATGCTAAACATTAAAAACTATGCTGGTAAAGTAAAGGAAAAAGATCATTAAAAGTTCAAGGAATTAAGAGAGCAGATGTTGAAGGATAGTAACTGGATTTGCCAAGCATGATAATAGGCATTGAAGTCATAAGAAAGAAAGTGCAATAAGGTAGGGACATTACGGGGAAAAGAGATTAGCATTTCCAGAAGGAGCAGGGGTTTTTATAAGAAAGACAGGGTTCTGGTCTAGAAGAGGTAATACAGAATGAGTATACAAATCCTATCATCTACTTGAGGTACATTGAGCAGGAGGCAAGAGGAAAATACAGTCTTTTTTTAAGAGCATTGAACCCACAGAATACACAGGTTTCGATCACAATTAGAAAAGAACATGATGCAAAGAAGAGAGGAGACACAGGACACTTTATTGATCAACAGCGCAGGTCCAGAGGATACAGGAAGCTTTGGGATCCTAACAACGAGATGTTGGCAATGTACAGACTGCTGTACAGATGACAAAAATGGGGGTGATAATGAAAATCCAGGAAGATTTTGCCTTACTAGAGATTACTAAAGTAAATACAGATGTGTGGCATCGTGAAATTAATCCTCAGTCTCGTAGAAGAAAGAGAGTGATCAGATACAGTATTGTGGACTGAAATGCTCAGGGAAAAAATTCAAACCTCACTCCTCTCTCAGACGGCATCTAAGGATAGAGCTAAAAAGAAGCTGAAGAGGCCGGGCGCGGTGGCTCATGCCTGCAATCCCAGCATTTTGGGAGACCGAAGTGGGCGGATCATGAGGTCAGGAGTTCGAGACCAGCCTGGTCAATATGGTGAAACCTCGTCTCTAATAAAAATACAAAAATGAGCCGGATGTGGTGGCAGGCGCCTGTAGTCCCAGCTACTCAGGAGGCTGAGGCAGGAGAATGGCTAGAACTCCCGGAGGTGGAGGTTGCAGTGAGCCAAGATCAAGCCACTGCACTCCAGCCTGGGCGACAGTGAGACTCTCTCTCAAAAAAAAAAAAAAAAAAAAAAAAAAAAAAAAAAAGAAGCTGAAGAAGGGAGAATGGCATGCATTTTTTAAAAACAGAAAATAATAGAAAACTAATCAAATTTCAAAAATGTAGAGTAATAAAATGGAAGCCTAGTTCTTTGTAAAAATTAACAGACTTACTTCTGGAACCCATTATCAAAAAATGAAAAAAGAAAACGTCAAATAACCATTATTAATCATGAAAAAGAAAACGTAACTGGAAATTCAAAGTATTTCTGGTTTTCATTTTTGAAAAATGTCAAATATGTACAAAGATAGAAAGAATAGAACAATAAAATGTACCCATTAACCAGCTTCAGTAATTACTATGGCTTATTTTGTTCATTGCTATCTGCCATCCACTCCCTGCAGCCTATATTATTTTGAAGCACATGTCAGACATCAAACCATTTGAGCTGTAAATATTCCGTGTGTATCACTAAAAGGTAGTATCTCTTTTTAAAGACAGCACTATATCATCATCACAGATTCAGTGTTCATATTTAAGTTTTCATATTTTTTAGTGCTTATAATTTTCTTGGTTTGTTTAAACCAGAATCCAAATAAGATCCATACATGACAATTGGTTGATATTCTTCTAGGTCTCTTCTAATGTATAGCTTTCCCTTCTCTCTTTAGCTCTTGCTTTTCCCCTATAAATTTTGTTCTTGTTGTTGTTGTTGTTGTTGAAGAAATGGTGTCTTTTATCCTGTGGTTTGCTTACAGTTTGGATTTTGTTGATTATATCCTGCAGTGCTGTTTAATACATTCTTATATATTCTTCATTTGCTGAATATTGGCAGTTACATCTAGATGCTTCATAAGATTCAAATTCCATTATTTGATAAGACAACTTCATAGATGACATTATGAACTTCCATCAAGAGCTGACCATTTCTGTTTCTGTGATGTAGCAGCCATTGATAATCACTGCCTAGCCAATTAATTCATTGGGGTGAAAAAATAACATTTTATTTATATTACCAGAAAAATTATCAGAAAACAATCTGTACAGCCTCATGTCAATAAATCAAAAACTCTAAATAAAATAAAAACTTGTCTTGGAACATGTTTTATGAATATTGAATCTGTAATCAGTAAAAAACTTTAACAAACTACTTACCATACAAAGAATTAAAAAGATAATTATGAAACACTCATGTTTTAGGGACATATTTTCCCAAACCTTCAAGGAACAGATAATTCCTTTGTCATAAATTGTTTCAGAACATAGAAAAAGATGAAAAACTTCACAGTTCATTTTATGAAGCAACACTAATTTTGATACGAAACTCAATAAGAGTATAATAAAAAGGAAATTATAAATCAGTTTCATTTGTGAGGATTAAAAAAATCATTAACAAAATGAATCCAGCAATATATTAAAATAAT
Organism: Theropithecus gelada; assembly: GCF_003255815.1. Taxonomy (NCBI): domain Eukaryota; kingdom Metazoa; phylum Chordata; class Mammalia; order Primates; family Cercopithecidae; genus Theropithecus; species Theropithecus gelada. Next base: position 159,700,801 of record NC_037673.1, read on the forward strand.
TTAACATAATAACCAACTGGAGTAGAACCAGAAGTGCAGACATGGCTTAACATTAGAAAACAATTTCGGTAAAACAAAAACAGAGGGCTATCCTCCCTCACTTCAATTATTTGACATTGTTCCGGAGGTTCCAATTGGCGCACATAAATATGTAAAGTCGTTTAGTATTTGAAGATGATATGATTGTATGTAAGAAAAAATCCAAGATTCCAAATGAAAAACTTGTTACCAAAAAAAGCAAATACAACTAAGTAGGCTGGATATAAATTTAATATACAAAAATTGATGGCTTTAATATCAAAAAACAATAACTACTTCTAATGAATAATGGAATAAAGTACCAAAAAATCAATAGCAATAAAAAGTAAATCTCCAAGAATAAATATTGTAAGTAAATAATTAACAAGATCTAAATAACAAACAGATTTAAATACTCTTGAGGGATCTAAAAGGATAAATAAATCAAAGTATAACATATTCCTAGATAGGAAGACTCAACATTAATAGAAATGTTATTTCTCCTTAATCTATAAATGTAGGGAAATCTTAACTACAAGATTTATATGACATAATAAACACACAAGAGTACTAGGAAAAAAAAATCTGGGTTAGAAAAAAAATCGGAGTATAACAGGGACGAGCCCAAAGAGTAATTAAACATTACAAAGCCAAAATAACTAAAACAGTGTGGCAACAGCACATGAAGAGATAATCAAGAAAGTGCAAGAATGAACCCAAAAGCACACAGAAATTTATATTATGGGCACCTCAAAGCAGCAAGGAAAAGGTGACTGATGCAATAAGGAGGGCTGGGACAACTAGATAGCTATTTGGAAAACTGCTTCTGTCTTACATCTAGATAAATTCCAAAAAGATTAAAGATTTTCTGAAATATAAAAGTGTTTGAAAAAGCCATTTGCAAATCCTTTCAAAATTTCAAACTGGGAAAGATGTGTTTATACAATTGGTTGATATTCTTCTAGGTCTCTTCTAACGTATAGGCTTCCCTTCTCTCTTTAGCTCTTGCTTTTCCCCTATAAATTTTGTTGTTGTTGTTGTTGTTGTTGTTGTTGCTGCTGCTGCTGTTGAAGAAATGGTACCTTTTATCCTGTGGTTTGCTTACAGTCTGGATTTTGTTGATTATATCCATGCATATCCAGCATGACAGTACCTCTTCTCCAGCACCTTTGCCAAAACAATGTGTGAATTATTTTCACTATGCTCATAGGTCAAAACTAGTATTTCAACATTGTTCAAATTCATGCTATTTATTTTCAATTAAGACTCTGCTTTCATTTCGGAAAAAAAAAGACTATTTTCCATATTTTATGTTGTAAGTGTACACAAAGTTTTGATTACAGTAGCAATACTCCCCAAAATGGAGTTAGACTAAGCTGGGTCCAGAACCCAGTCCTATTGCTTCTTCAATACGTGTCTTTGCAGAAATTAATATCACTGACCTCAGGCATCTTTATCTACAAAAGAGTACTAGTAATATCTACTTCACAGGGTTTTTGTTGGAAAGAAAATGAGATCGCAATTGTGAAGTTCTGGGCACACAGAGTAGGGACTTCATGTGTGTTAATGTTTTTTACCTCTTTTCTTCCCTTGCCCTCATACCTGGAGCATGGACAGTTCCATGCTTTCAAAGAGCAAGCTGATCTGGATAGCGAAGAGAACCTACTCATTTTACAAATGGTGAAACTGAGGCCATGCAGAGACATTTCTAGAGAAACATCCCACACAGACATGGACAATGACAGTTTCCTCTCATTCCCCAGAAGTAGCCAAAACCACAAGTCACTGCAAAAACCTCAAACTCCAAACCTCAACAGGGTTTTTGGTTGATTTCCCATGTCCTGTGAAATCCCATATAGCCACAAGATATCCAAGGTAATAATCCAAGAGTTAGAAAACAGCCACTTTTTTTCTTTTTTTCTTTTTTTTTCTAGATTGTGTCCTTTTGAGAACTGCAGAACTAACTGCTTAAGCAAGTTTGGAAGAGTTAATGCTGAGAACGTCTCTTGGACACAGCACAAGGGCTCCACCTTCTGCTTTAGAGTGAAGAGGAATTTCTCAAAAATTCCACTGTCAGAGTCCTAAGAAAGCAGACCTGAAATATAATCTCTTCTCATAAAATTTAAACTACACAACCTTTCACTTTTAAATATTTCAGTCCTGAATATTTATCTACTGCCCACAGGTGAAATGAAGAGTCTTATGATGTGCAATATTGATATTATAGTGACAAGATTTAAAAATGTATTACAGTTTCCTTAAATTCTTCGGAACGTACATTTTCACATCATTTTCTTTATACTTGCAGCAAAGCCTGATCAGCTCTTTCAATCCAATTCTCCTATGGTTTCACTCAATTGGATTTAAGTTCTTCTAATAAAGAAAAAGGTGAATTCTTGCCCAGTAGATTTATTTATAAATTACCGGTGGGTTTTGAATATTCCAGTAAATACATTGCAGTTTTTGGAAGAGCATTTCTATATTGACAAAGGGAAGCAAAATTCAGTTCTATTCAAGGATGCTGACTGGACCTTGAACATTAAAATCTACCAGTGAGCAGTGGTAAGGAATATAGCATCTAAACACAAACTTCCAAGAGATTCCCATAATTTCACAGAAAGAAACTCACAAATCTAAGTTGAATTCTATATAATTACATTACAGAGTGGAAGATAACCTTTTTTTCAGCTACATATTTTACAGTAATATATTTTTTAAAAGGTGACGAAGTGCCAATTTCTGTACAAATTGTGGCATGTAGGAGGGAAATTAGTCATTTTTCTACATTAAAATTAGTAGATATGGATTATAAGCAAATGTAAATACAGACAGACACAGATTGAATCTTTCAAATTCTGATCATAAGTGTAAACTTGTTGCTAATTTTCACCATCTTTTTTCCTCTATCATGCTCTCAGATTTCTATGTCTTAGTGAAAAGTCATAGATATTCAGGGTTATAGAACTGTGTCCCTATGTAACAAACCTGCACGTCATGCACATGTACCCTAGAACTTAAAGTATAATAATAATAATAAATAAATAAATAAATAAATAAACAAATAAAAGAAGCAAAAAAAAAACAAAAAAAAAAGAACTGTGTCCCAGTAAAGAAAACTAGAATATTAAACTTACGTCTTAAACCTCAGAAAGTTTCTACATGCCTTCTAATGGTTTCTTGAATTCTTATCTTTTTTCCCATTGGATTGCTTACAAAACTGGAGTCAGAGGTTGCCACAGAGAAATGTGATTTTTTTTGTGTCCCAAAGACACTGAAATGAGATTACCACCTCACCAAAGCAAGGATTGAAACCAAGTCCAAACTTCTGTTTTTTTCAACACTCAGTTTCCAAAGTCCTTGCCCATCTAAAGTTTCTTTTATAACGGTGGGGAGTTAAAATATGTAGTGTAATTTCTATGCACTTAGCACCATGATAAATATTCTTAAAATGTATTCTAAGCTTCATAATGACCCAGTGACAGTTGTTTTAAGATTCCTCATTTTATCATTAAGTAACCAAAGCATAAAGAAATTAAATAAGCCCAAAGTTGTGTTGGTGCACCAGCAGGCCCAAACTCTTACTCCCTATCCTCTCTACATATCTCAGCCACGACAACCCTCACATTAACCCCGTATGTAGGTGATTATCAAAACAAATACTTTTTGAGGCCAGGTGTGGTGGCTCAGCACTCAGGGAGTGCTGTAATCTCAGCACTTAGGGAGGCCAAGGAGGGCGGATCACCCGAGATCAGGAGTTCCAGACCAGTCTGGCCAACATGGTGAAACCCCATCTTTACTAAAAATACAAAAATTAGCCGGGCATGGTGGCATGTGCCTGTAATCCCGACTACTAGGGAGGCTGAGGCAGGAGAATCACTTGAACGCAGGAGGTGGAGGTTGCAGTGAGCCGAGATCATGCCGCTGCACTCCAGGCTGAGTGACAGAGCAACACTCAAAAAAAGAAGAAGAAAAAAAGATTTTTGAGCGATTTCTATTTGATAGACATTATGCCTTATGAAAATGAAGCACAGAAATGTTAAGTGAGCTGCCTAAGATACCAGAGCAACTTCACAAAAGTTGGAACTAGAAGTCATCTGCTGAATCTTGACCCTGAAGAGCAAGCAGAAAGATTCAAAGTGAACGGGCTCTGGAATCAGACATGTCTGCATTCAAATCCCAGCTCCACCACAACCAGCTATGTAATCTAGGTCGAGTTACCCAACATTACTATTCCTCAATTTTCTCTTCAGTTAGCTGAAAAGAATAATAGCATGCCAAATTTTTATGAGGATTACAGCTACCATATAAAAAGAATCTGGTACAAAGTATGGATGCACACAAGTTCTTTATCATTTCAGAAGAACTAGGATCTCTTAGGCATTTTCCTCATGGTGAACAATTATTATAGGCATCTTAACTTTATTGACCTTGACTTTTCCACTTGCCCAAACATAACAAATTTACTACCCTAAAAGAATTAGCTTTGACCATGCTTGTCCCCAAGTATCTAATGAAAATATTGGTGTAGGTACAAAATAAATACCCTTATTCTTTCCTCTCTTCCACCTCCTCTCTCTCACTCTGTCTCTCTCTCTCACACACACACACACATACACAGACACACAGTGTCTCAGTGCAAGTAGAACCATCAATAAGATTAAAATGTTTCACTCGATGGAAACAAGAGAAAAAATACAAACTCTAAAGAAAGATGCTGAATTGCTATCTTTCTAAGGATAGAAGAATACCTCATAATAACAAATTGTTAGGCTAATTATTTTGATTTTTAAAAATTGAAAAATCATGATGTTAATGCCTTTTAAAGCATTCTCTCTAAGTTCATGCTTAATGTGAAATACATATACATCATACGTCTTATTAGTAAGATATTCATTACTGAACTAATATAAAGGAAAGGTTATTAACCTCCTGAAATACCTTACCAAGACCATTCTTTAGGAGAAAAGTCCTAAACTATGTAAACAATTCAATTTTTCCCTACATCACGGCTCATCCAATTAATGCAGGATCCTTCTTCTCAGTCACTTTGCAAGCCAGGAACCCCTAGACAGCAACACCCCATCTGGGCCTCACTCGGCCACTTTGGCATGCCCTAGCTCACCTGTGTTATAGCTTGTACCCATGTTCAGCAGTTCCTGAGCTCTTGTACCATGCCCAAGAAGAATGAGGATACACGGGACATTGAAGGGAGAAGAGGGAAGAGAAGAATTTTATTGAGTAATGAAAATGGCTTTCAGCAGAGAGGGAATGCAGGGGTGCGGGGACATAGTTCCCCTGTGTGGCTAGGTCTGGGGCCCTTTATGGACTCAGAATCTGGAGTGTATGCTGATTGGTCTGTGAGTATGCAAAAAAGGTTAAAGCAAAGACACCATCTAAAGGTAAGCACAACAGTGTAGAAAACCATTTAGGAAAAGGTAGGTATATGTAAAATAGATGAAGGGTGGGGACCAATTAGAGGAAAGCACACCAAACAGGAAGACAAGTTCTCAATCTGGTCTGAGGAACTAACTTGTAGCTTGGCTTTCAGGCTTTAAACTCTTTGGCTTGGAGGTGGGGTTTCACTAGAATCCTACCCCTATTTGCCTATGCATTTGGCTGCCTCCTGCTGCTGTCACAATTTTAGAGCTTTGTTGAGGAAAAAGTCAAACTCTACTGAATCTTGATATGTAAAATATATGAAGAGATTTATTCTGAGCCAAATGTGAAGACCATAACCCAGCTATTACCAAGAAAGGGGTCCTGACCCAGACTCCAAGAGAGGGTTCTTGGATCTTGCACAAGAAACAATTCAGGGTGAGTCCACAGAGTAAAGTGAAAGCAAGTTTACTAAGAAAGTAAAGAAATAAAAGAATGGCTACTCCATAGGCAGAGCAGCCCGAGGGCAGCTGGATGCCCATTTTTATGGTTATTTCTTGATTATATGCTAAACAAGGGGTGGATTATTCATAAGTTTTCCAGGAAAGAAATGGGCAGTTCCCAGAACTAAGGGTTCTTCCCCTTTTTAGACCATATAGGGTAACTTCTTGACATTGCCGTGGCATTTGTAAACTGTCATGGCACTGGTAGGAATGTAGCAGTGAGGATGACCTTGAGGTCACTCTTGTTGCCATCTTCGTTTTGGTGGGTTTTAGCCAGCTTCTTTACTACAGTCTGCTTTATCAGCAAGGTCTTTATGACCTGTATCTTGTGCTGACCTCCTACCTCATCCTGTAACTAAGAATGCCTTAACCTCCTGGGAATGCAACCCAGTAGGTCTCAGCCTTATTTTACCCAGCCTCTATTCAAGATGGACTTGCTCTGGTTCAAACACCTCTGACACAGCCTCAGGAGGTTCTGAGAACATGTGCCCAAGGTGGTTAGGTCACAGCTTGAATTTATACATTTTAGAGAGACTTAAGACATAAGACATTAATACATGTAAAGTATACATTGGTTCTGCCCCATAAGGAGGGACAGCTTGCAGTGGGGTCTCACAGAACATAGGTAGACTCAAAGATTTTCAGATTGGCAATTGTTTGAAAGAGATAAGTTATTATCTAAAGACCTAGAATCAATAGAGAGGAGTGTTTGGGTTAAGATAAGAGATTGTGGAGACCAAGGTTCTTATTATGTAGATAAAGTCTCATAGGTGGCCACCCCTAGAGGCAATAGATAGCTAATGTTTCCTAGTCAGATCTTTAAAAGGTGCTAGACTCTTAGATAATCTCTTCAGGATCAGCAAAAGACCTGGAAAGGTAAGGGGATTATCTAAGGAATATAAATTTCTCCTACAAGAAATGGCTCTGCAGGGTCCTTTCAAAATATGTCAAATAAATGTATTTCGGGTTAAAATACTTTGATTTCTTTCAGGGTCTGCAATCTGTCATGTGATGCTATCCTAGAGTCAGGTTGGAATTTGGTATCTTATTGTTAATGTCTATTAGTCTTAAGGTCTCTGTTTTAATGTTGATGCTAGTTAGCTGTGCCTGAATTCTAATGGGAAAAGAGCATACTGAGGCACGTTCAGCCCCTCTTCCCATCACGGCCTGAACTAGTTTTTCAAGTATCTTTGGAATCCCCGTGGCCCAGAGAAGTGATCCATTCAGTCTGCTGGGGGACTTAGTATTTTATTTTTGGTTTACAGCTTGAAGAGTCCACTGAGATTATTTAGCCACTGTAGAAACTTCTGGAATATCTGCCTAGTTTTTCCTCTTCTTTTCTGAGAATTAACTTCCCTTAAATACTGGAGTAGACTTCTTAGCCATGTTTGTAATTCATTACCACTCTCTATTTCGTCACAGGTATGGATTCCTGGATCAACCCGATAAATCAGGTTAGTCTTGAACTTCAAACATGCTATTTGGCCTCAGGGGTTAAACTAGAGGCTAGAGAAGCCACATTTAATAATATTCATTACAAAGCAGGGGAAGGGAGTATGGGAGAAAAAGAAAATAGATTTAAATCAAGTTTAGCCAAAAACTGTCTCCTTACATATTTTAAGTTTGGCTTAAGGTTTTTCTGTACATCATTAACTATAACAAGTAAAGGTGTAAACAGACTGTAGCCTACACTCGTGCTAATCACCAAGTTTTGGCCAATCAAATGTAGCCAACTGATTGAATAGTGTTCAAATAAGGCAAAAGCCAACCTGTAACCAATCCCACCATTGCTGAACCTCACTTCCATTTTCTGTGTGTAAATCATTCATTGCTCAATTAAACTCCTTTAAATTTAATTCAACTGAAGTTTTTCTTTTATGAAGACAAACAGAAAAAAAATTAGAAGAGAAAGTACATGGAATGAGAAAGAGATCAGAAGAGAGAAAAAAAAAGAAAATGTCTTCCTTGCATTCTGACAATTTTCTACTCCCAAGTATTAGTAATTCATGAGACTCAATCACTTTCTGCCCCTGGTTTACATGTGATGCTCTTACTTATTTTGTAATCCACTTCAGTCACTCTTAAGTTAAAGTTTTTGTTTATGGCAACTGTGAAATTCAATAATTCAAACTTAAAATTAATTGAAACTTAAAACTGTTGGAATTTTAAATTATTCTGAGCCTTGAAAGGAATGTGGCTATGCAACCTGAGTGACACAGAATGCAGCTGCAACTTCTGCCTTTTTTTCTCTAAATAATTAAGACCAAACAACATCAGAGATAAGAACCCTCAGATTACTATCCCTCCTCATGGTGGAGTAATAAAATAAACTTCCTTGGAATGTACCACTCTGTGACCGATTAAGTTGCAGTGGTGTATGCACTAGTCTTGTATAGAAAATGTTATAATTCTGCTAATATCTCTATACAAATGAAACCTTAACTCTCCACTTAGGAACACTGATCCCATTCTCTTGGAGTCTATTTCCAGGTGTCTAGCCTCACGTGTAGCACTCCAGTAAACTCCATACTTATTCATATTTTCTAAATCTCATTATTTCAGGTTAACACAACCAAATGTTCCCTCACTAAAATATTAGATCAATGCCTTCTTCTATTTTATAAAACAGAGAATGAGACCCAGAAGGGTGAAATTCCTGCTCTGCTCATTTTCACCTACATAATTAGCAGAACTAAATTCAGTTCCTTTATTTAAACTGAAGTTCTCTTCCTACTATGCTAATTTCCACTGAATGTTCTAAAATACTTAAATGGAAATATAAGAAACCCAAATATCATACTTCACAAAAACCTAAGATCTATTAATTGTATGACATACCAAACATTGCAAATTAAACTATGATATGTTGCTAAGATGCAAATGATAGTAAGAGATATTCATATTTCAAATATATTAAAATATGAAATCAAAGGCTCACTTCAGAATCAGGGAAAAATGGTAATACAATGGATGAACTGAATTTGGGACAGGGCAGGCTGAAATGTATTAATTGTAGTACCAGTTGGGGAGGAAATGGTCATAAGTTTTTCAAATAGGAAAATGAATATTGTGATTCTTCCTGTTTTAAAATCCATTGCATATGTGTTGCCAATAGTGGAGAATCTGAGCCAAGTTCAGAGTGCTTAAAAGAGGAATGGAAAGGACACTTTCAAATCCTCTTCTTGATTGATGTCAAAGTCCTAACACTAAAGGAATGTGAGAAAAGAGATGGAAAATATATAAAGCCCATTTCTAGTCCTCATGCATCATTCTTTAATCAATGCTATTTATTGAGTCCCCAGTCAGTGTTAGGCACCGTTTCAATACAGAGTCTATAGCAGAGAACAAAAGAAGCAAAGTGCTTCATAGAGCTGACATTGTAGTGGAGAAAACAGATGAAAAACAACAAAATGAAATTAAAATGTCATAGAAAAATGTCACGTAGTATACAAGTTCAAGAAAAAGCATAGTAAAGAGTAACTCCCTCATGAAACACACAATACAAAAATGAGTCTCACATACATGAAATAATTTTTCAAATCCTTTGAGACGGTAGGTGACTAAGTGTCCAGGTAAGTTGTTTGGACATTTAGTATACTAGAATTCAGAGAGGTCCTCTCAAGGCTCTTTTGCCTTGACCTCAGATCTAACAACCCTGTCATTTGTTGCTTTGCATTTGTTACTTAATTCAAAGACCTGGACCTTGATACAAAACGGCTACTCTCTGCTAAGGTGGTCAATCCAGCAAGTAGGAATCAGTTGCATGTAAACCCTTCCCTTGATTTCCAGAGTATGTGGGACCGCTCACTCTAACCCTTGTTGCTCTATAACCAAACCTTCAAATATACCCCAAGGCAAGCTTGGAGGCATGAATTTGTGATCCCTGTCTCACAGTCAGTGTCCCCCTGGCCTCCCTCATGTCACACTATGCCTTCCCTCACCGGTAAATACTAACTCTTTCTAGATGGTTGTCCAGAAGGTTTTCTTCATTACCGTTTAGAATAGTACCATGAAATTTCCAGGAGAGTCACCTGAAGCTCAGTCCTATCTCTGCCATCATGCCATCCGCCCGAGGTTTAGCAGGGATTATTTAATTATGAATTGTAGAGAAAAAAAAAATCTGAATTTCTCAGAGAGCTTGAAGTCCTTTCGAGGAATATTTATAAATACTTTTTCATTTAAAAAAATTTATATAAATATTTATTAGTCTTCCAAACCTTCAAGCAATAAAGACAAGGAAAAGCATCCCTGTTCCCATGACAGCCCAATTTCCAATCTCCTTAGAGGATTATTTTCAGAAGGAAAATTAAAACTATAAAAAAATCAAATGAAAATTTGAGAACTGAAAAATACACTATTTTAAATCAGCAAAATTTAGTGGATGGGCTTAATAGCAGAATGGAGATGAAAGAAGAAAAAGACAGGGAAACTGAAAATGCAGCAATAGAAATGTATGCGTCTTGCTATATAGTGATTCTGTGCATTATTTATTAACAAATAAATAAACATAAAGGGAATTTTCTATAGGTATAATGTTCTGTAACCCACTTGCTACTCAGACATAAATTGTAGATACTATCTTTTTCTCTGAGTAGATAAAGGTGTCATGTTCTTTTTAATGGCTATATATGAGTTTATTGTATGGAACTATGGTAGTATGTTAAACTATCACCATATTGATCAGTTTCTTTCCAATTTTCATATAATGATGCAATAATTAACATACATACACTCACTTGATGCATTGGTGTGTTTCCATAGAATATATTCCTGAAATTTGAACTTTTAGGTCAAAAGAAATACACACATTTTATATTTATCAAGATCTCCATATTGACTATGAAAAAGACTATACTAATTTGCATACTACTATCTAAGTGGAGACTGCCTATTTTCCCATAATGCACCCAAATTGGTTACCATTTTCATGTTTGAATATCTGGTCATTGAATAATGATTACATCATTATAATATTTACTGAAAAATTACGGTATTTCTCACAATACTTATTCCTTTTAAAATTAAAAAATGCACTAATTTGCTCAGCAGCAATAGAAAAAAATTAATTTAAAAAAAATTTTTAACTTCATATTTACCCCTACATGTAGCTTATGTTAATGGTAGAAGATTAAGAAAATAAACACTTAAGGAAAAATGGAATATCAGGGTACATGTGGTGCCAGCCAAATGGAGAACTTGATACAGGTTATTTGTCTACTATTACAACTAAAAATTGAACAGGTTGCAAAATGCACTATTTGAGATTCTAAAAAGTAAATAATAGCAAATGAATTGAGGACTAAAGTCAAAATTTAAATGTTGGCAAGCAAACTAAGACTCCAGTCACTAGGAAATTCATAATGACAGTGAAAGTTAAAAGTCTGAGAGAAATACATCTTTCTGGCCAAAGGTATAAGGAAAACAAACTACTGGAAGCTAGAGTATGAAAGAAATCCCAAAGGGAAAAGAACTGGAGAACGGGATTCTGTATATGAAGTGACGTAAGTCCTGGGCTTACTACCTCCAAGCTGTGCATGTACAGAACAGACTCAAAGAAATCAACAAAGGCTTTAAGAAGTGAATTGCCATAAAAACCACTGTTCCAGTTAAAGACAAACCCGTAAGATGCACATGTGCCAAGCAGATTCAAAAAGCCTAAGGCAGGCCTGAAAAACTGAAATGACATTGGAACCACCACCCTACGAAGGAGACTCAGAACTTGTGGTCTGAACCTACCTAGCCAATTGCCTGCTTAAACAATGAAGAAATAAATAACATTCTGCAGAGGATTTAATAGGACCTAGAATCTATCAACATGATATTAGAAATATTCTGGATACAAACCAAAAGCATTCAACAAACAAAGAACCAAAATTATCTAACCAATATCTAAGAAAATAGATAGCAGATACCAAGCCTGAGATAACCCAGATCTTGGGATTATCAAAGACCTTAAAGTAGCTATTATAAGAATTATCCATTAGATAAAGATAAACACATTGAAATGAATGGATATATAAAAGTTTTCAGAAGCAAAATTGAAACTATAAAAAAGAATCGAGTGGAAATTTGAGAACTGAAAAATCAGAAAAATTTACTGGATGGACAAAATAGCATAATGGAGATGAACGAGAAAGAGCCAGTGAAATTGAAGACGCAGCAATCGAAATTATGCAATTTAAAGAAGAGAGAGGAAAAGACTGCAAAAACTAAAAAAGCCTCCAACCTGTGAAACCATATCTAAGGATCTAACATGTTATTGGAGTGGAAGAAAGGAGAAATAAATTGGTGTAGAAAAATATTGAGGAAGAGCATCAGGATAAATAGCTAATGCATGTGGAGCTTACTACCTAAGCGATGGGTTGATAGGTGCAGCAAACCACCATGGGACACATTTACCTATGTAACAAACCTGCATGTCCTGCACATGTATCCCGGAACTTAAAATTAAATTAAAAACAACAAAAAGAAAAAAACTGTTATCAAGAATCCTGTCATCCAGAGATAATCAATTTTAATATTTGATATAGACATTTCAAGGCTTTTTTTCATATACGTAAGTGCACGTGCGCGTGCACACACACACACACACACACACACACTCATATATGCTGGGATACTAGAATATCTGCCCCTGGTAAATTGTTTTTGTTTTTTTTTAAATAATATATTGCGAATGCTTTTCTATGTCAATAAATGTGCATCTTGTACAATAATTTTAACGGCTGGTCAATAGCTCATTGTACAATGTAGCCATAGTATTTTATTTTATTTATTTATTTATTTGAGAAGGAGTCTTGCTGTGTTGCCCAGGCTGGAGTGCAGTGGCACGATCTCAGCTCACTGAAACCTCCACTCCCAGGTTCAAGTGATTCTCCTGCCTCAGCATCCTGATAGCCATAATATTTTAAATTCAATAACCTACCTTGGCTTAGCTTCCTTCCCTTTTATTAGCCATTATAAAATTCTGCACTCAGTCTTATTCCTAAATCATTTCATATTTCACACCATTATTATTTTCTTCATTCATATTCCTAAAAATAAAATTGCTGTGTGATACAGTTTGGACATTTGTCCCCTCCAAATCTCCTGTTAAAATGTAATGCCCCATGTTGGAGGTGGGAGGTGGGAGATGATGGATCATGGGGCAGATCTCTCACAGATGGTTTCGCACCATTCTTGCAGTAATGAGCAAGTTCTTACTCTGAGTTCAAGAGAGATCTGGCTGTTTAAAAGAGTGTGGCACCTCCGCCTGCTTTCTCTTGCTTCCACTTTCCCCATGTGACATGCCAGCGCCCCCTTCACCTTCTACAGTAATTGAAAACTTCCTGAGACCTCACCAGAAGCAAGGCAGATGCCAGCACCATGCTTCCTATAATGTTTGCAGAACCATGAGTGAATTGCATCTCTTGTCTTTATAACTTACCCAGTCTCAGGTCAAAGACTTACTCTGTGTAAGAGAGTATTCATTTAACCAGTATTTACCCAACAAATATTTATTTAGCATTTAATATAAATTAGGTACTGCTAATATGTGGAAGTACTACTTTCTCTGAACCTTTGCCAAATCTAAGCTTAATCAGCAACAGTTGGTCAATCTTCAATGACAAAACTAAAAAATATGCATACATTGGGTTTCTATGGAACAGTGAAAGCTGGTCTTAGTGGTACAGTGATGGTGCAAGATCAAGTCTCCAAAAAGTTATTTAAGAAAGAAAGGAGTCATTAAGTATTAAGAACACAGAAAACATGTTGATTTTTCTCTTGTGTATATTGTTTTTCTTTACTTAAATAATGGAAGTGTGTTTTAGAAGCTACAAAATTGGCTCATATCAGAGCTACCCATTTTCTCTCAATCAGCACAAAGGTGATCCATATACATTGACAGTCCCAATGGACCGATCAGTGCTACAATCGTCTCTATATAATTGGTTATAATTATTGAATCATTTCTACCAAATAACCACTGTTACAAATTTTAAGATTGCTTTCTGAATGTTCTATTAAAGGTTATTAACTATATACTATGATTGCCTGAATGCTGATTCCCAAGAAGTTAGTCTATTATTCTATATCCTTTTAAGAACTAATCTTTGTGAAAATAAACTGGGCATGGCAGAAAAGCATGGAATACATTATTAGTGTAAGATATTCTTATTCCCTAATTGGAAAAGTAATCCTCAACTATTTTGGGATCACTCCCTCCTGTGTGACCTCACTTTTTCATGAATATACTGCTAGTATAGTATGTTAAACAATTGTAGAATTATACTCTTTGAAGTCTGTCTTCCCTGGTATACACTGAACCCTTTGAGGGCATGAAATTGAGTCGTATTCATTTTATTTTTCTGTTAATTAACTCAGAAAAATGTTAGATACAGGTACGCTGTTTTTTGTTTTGGTTTTAACATATTTTGGTATTCTTCTTCACTGTGAATGCAGAAGATATCCCACTTAAAAACAAAGCAAATTAAAACAATGTGTGGTTGTTGCCAGATAAAATACAGGACACCCAGTTAAATTTGAATTTTAGAAAACAATTTTTTTTAGTATAGGTATGTCCCAAATATCACATGTTTATCTGAAATTCAAATTTAACAGGGCATTTATATTTTTATTTGCTAAATCTGGCAACCCAAAAATGAATGTACTAGAAATAGCTGGAGATTTCCTAGAATATCCCTGAAACCAGAACAAAAGTTTCTCCCTGGCCTAGGAAGGAAGATACCCCAAAATCTTCATAAAATGGAATGTGGGACTTCTGAGCTAAGAGCTCACTAGAGAGATGTAAAGTGGGGCTAGAGAGCCACTATCAGAAATGCTGTACAATGCATTGCTTAAAATATTAGACAATATCACTTCTAAGTCTTGACTTTTTCGTGCATTTTACTTTTGCTTTAATTTCGGGATTCCTTTTTGCTATCAGAGTTAGAAAATCTTGAACTTTTTAATTGATTTTTCTCCACCAGTGAACTTGGAACCACGCATCTGTCTTTCAGGAGTCAGGTTCCCTCCACTGCTCTGGAACACCACCCTACTGGGTATTCCCAGAAAAGCACCTTTGCGAGAAAGACCCAGTGTGGTCACAATATTTACATCAATGCACAACGGCCAGACTCCATTTCAGAAGCTATTTTATGAGCACAGATTTATTCACCACCAGATGATTCTTACTCAGTTACTTTTCCCAAACTCTCAGCTGCTGCCAAGGTTAATGCAGGCTCTGACTCTGCCTCTTGATTCATATTAATTAAGCCAATTCATGATCTTGTATCATACAGTGTCTGTTTTTAATATAACCTATTTGATGACGCTGTATTAATTGAGGAGAAATGCGCACTGGCATTCTGGCCTGCACTCTTCCTAATTATCTTACAGCCCTCATTCAGCAGCATTGAAATTAGACTTGGTTATCACCGTTAATGGAAGCCCGTAGCTCCTAGCTAAGTGATCTCCATCAGTCACCTGATCTTTTCTTGCTCTCAGCTGCATAAACATGATTGTGCTATCTATGCAGTCCCTGATGAATGCGTAATTTGAGCAAGGGTATGAATGTTTTAACGAAATCTCCTGCTTTGATCCTTAGGGCAACAAGATGGCACTCCATTCTGGTACCTTTCTCTAAGTGGAAGGATAACAAGATTGGAATGACAAGCCTATGAAAAGAAAAGTTACACAATAACAGGGGCTAGGAAAGGTGAAACTGGCTCTGAGAATATGCAGGAAACTTGAAACATGACCTCGCAATTGTGCGTTAAAGATCAGATGGGGCCGGGCGCGGTGGCTCACACCTGTAATCCCAGCACTTTGGGAGGCCGAGGCGGGCAGATCACGAGGTCAGAAGATCGAGACCATCCTGGCTAACACGGGGAAACCCCATCTCTGCTAAACAAAATACAAAAAATTAGCCGGGCATGGTGGCGGGCGCCTGTAGTCCCAGCTACTCGGGAGGCAGAGGCAGGAGAATGGCGTGAACCTGGGAGGCGGAGCTTGCAGTGAGCTGAGATCACGCCACCGCACTCCAGCCTGGGCGACAGAGTGAGACTCCGTCTCAAAAAAAAATAAAAAAAATAAAAATCAGATGATAGAACAGAAGGCAAATAAGGGCATCAAAATCCTCCTGTGTTTCCTCATGCTGCTCTTGAGCACTACAAAGTCAATTCCACATTGTCCACCTTTCTCTTAAAAGCTTGATGGAAGGCTGGTGTGGTGCCTCATGCCTGTAATCCCAGAACTTTGGGGAGGCTGAGGCGGGTGGATTAGTTGAGCTCAGGAGTTAAGAGACCAGCCTAGGCAACATGGTTAAACCCTGTCTCTACAAAAAATACAAAAATTAGCTAGGTGTGGTGGCCCACGCCTGTAGTTCCAGCTACTTGGGAGGCTGAGGTGGGAGGATCACTTGAGACTGGGAGGTTGAGGTTGAATGAGCCGAGATCATGCCACTGCACTCCAGTCTGGGTGACAGAGTAAGATCCTGTCTCAAAAATAACATAAAATTAATAATAATAATAAATAAAATAATTTTTAAAACGGTGGAGTTCCTAGTCAAAACTACTAATTCCTGCTCTATGTTTCCATTCACTATATTCATTCATTCATTCATTTATTCAATAAATACCTACTAGATATCAGACACTATGAAATGCACTGGGGAAAAAAACCTGTGAATAAAACAGAAACAGTCACTTTCTTCATGAAACTTCAGTCTAGTCAATGAGACAGGTAATTAAACAAGTTCATTAAAATCAATAATTATAAATTGTGAAAATGGTGAGAATAATACAATAGGGTGCTCTGATAGATAATGACAAGGAGGAACCAATTTTTGAAAGGGTGTTTTGGGAAAGCCTCCCCTGGGAAAGCCTCCCCAAGGAGATGACATCTCAGCTGAGACCTGACTGACCAGCAGGAACCAGCATATGAGAACTGAGACAGCACAGTCCAGCAAAGAAATAGCATATGTAAAGGTTCTGAGGCACGAATAAGCTTGGTGTTTCTGAAACCAAATGTAGGCTAGCGTATCTGGAGTTAAAGCCACAAAAGAAGAGGAGCTGAGAATGCGACCCTCTATAAAACCCTTCTGCCGCTGGAATCTGGGATGTTAGTGGTCTTCTGCATCTCTTTCCTCTTTTTCCACCGAATAATACCCAATTTAAGGCAGAAACGATGTAATGTTCATTTTTAATTACCAACAGTGTCTATTATGATGCCTTGTGTAACACAGGTAGCCAAGAAATGGTGGTTAAACTTGTATTGATTTAAATGTACTATGAATTTCAATTGTATCTGTAAAAAGAGAAAGCTGTTTAGTCTCTGAAAAACTTGCTAATGATAATAGTTAATATTTATTCAACCATTATTATTTACTGGGTGCTATTCTAAGCTATTTATACATGTTCATTTCCTTAACATGGGCAAAAACCCTATGAGAAGATACTATGTTTGCTTTCATTGCAAAGGTGAGAAACTCAGGAGCTGATAGGTCAATCAACTAAAAAAGTGAGAGTATAATTAGTGTCTGAGCCAGGATATGAATCCAGAGAGTTAGTCTCCACAATACATGTCCCTAAACATGATGGTAATGCTCCTAGCAGTCTGAATACGAAAGCTAATTAAGCCATTGAGGTACATCAGTACTTAATGCTCTAGAATTTATGTCAGGTATATGACATGTCATGGAAGGAACATACTTCACCTGAATATATATCACTCAGGTTGTGTGAAATATACCTTTAATACATTTCCATCCCTCTGTATTTTTGGTTATAAGAAAGGATTATCTATTCACACTTCAAAAGGTTTGAGTGTTGCTATAGAAACTGCTTTTCCTTAAATTTTCGAGATGGCTCTCAGTTCATAAGATACTCAGCTGTAGAAACAGTAGAACATTTCTCAGTCCTACCAACCATACCAGCCCCAAGGGGTAGCTCAAGGAAATTGTCGATTTTTATCGATATTCTCCACCTTCCTTTTTCCCTCTTTCCCCAAACTAACTCAAATACAGAATCTAAATAAAATTAGCGTGTCTGCTGTGCCATATAGTTTTAGGACAAATTTTCTAGTCTCCTCCCCAGCTACCAGCTTGCTTCCCCTGAAATGCTTTTAAATGAAGCTCTGGTGCTTCCCCTGCCCACCAATGATGTGGAAGAGACCCATTGCTTAAAAGACTCCTGTTCTTTGATTATTACCTTCTTTGGGGACTTTGGCCTAGGATATAAAGTGAGGGCAAAAGGAAAACATATGAATGGTATTTAGAAAAGTAAGAATGTCAAGTTTTCTGGAAAGGAATGAGAAGAATGTACCGATGTTTTGATAAAGCAATTCATCTGTCCTAGAAACTCAAGCCTCCATCATCCCTTTATTCCTAGCACTTAGCACAGCTCCTGGCACCCACTAAGTGCTCAGTAAATGCTGGATAAATGTGTGACATCTCTGGTCCTTTGAGAGGTAAATGCACGGGAGTAAGATGGTAGGAAAGGTATAGAAATGTCATAAGACTATTTCCCCAATGACTCCCAAACACAGCAAACTCTAACTCCTTTTGTACATATTACTAGATCAACCCAATCAGCACACAAGATTATCTTTGCAGTTGTTTTGAAATTGCCTAACTTTGCGATCAAGCCTGTTAACCATGCACTGATATATATGTGTGTGTATGTGTGTATACATATATATAATTTAGGTTTATGTACCATCTTCCCAAGTAGATTGTAAATCATTGTGGTATTATTTCTCTTTTCATTGCCTGTTACATATCTTTTTACGAATACGGTGCTGTGCAGAGTGAAGAGGCTCAATAATACTCATGTGTTAGCTAAAGAATCTGAAATGGTGAAGGGTTTCCTGAGCAGTCTTGTTCTTGGAGTGTATACCATTTTGTCACTCAAATTAGGAGAGTTCCACAGAAATCTTCCATTTAGGCCAGGCATGGTAGCTCATGCCTTTAATCCCAGCACTGTGGGAGGCTGAGGCAGGTGGATCACATGAAGTCAGGAGTTCGAGACCAGCCTGGCCAACATGTTGAAACCCCGTCTCTACTGAAAATACAAAAATTAACTGGGCGTGGTGGCGAATGCCTGTAGTCCCAGCTACTCAGGAGGCTGAGGCAGGAGAATTGCTTGAACCTGGGAGGCAGAGGTTGTAATGAGCCAAGATCACACCACTGCACTCCTGCCTGGGTGACACAGCGAGGCTCCGTCTCACAAAAAAAAAAAAAAAAAAAAAAAAAAGAAATCTTCCATTTAATCTCACTCAATAAATATTTAAAAGAAAGGAAGAAAAAAGAGAAGGGAGGGAGGGATGAAGGGAGGTGGGAAGTGGAGAAAGAATTTGGAAGGAGCTTTTAGTTTGAGAGAAATAATTTAGAAAGAGCTTTCAGTTCAGTGGGACTGAAAGAATATGGGTTTTGGAGTAGATCTTCCAAGATCTAATAATGTGAGAACTTTGGCAAATAATTGAGCTGTGTCTCTTTCCCTAAATTATGAACATTAATACCTTTCTTAGAAAATGTATATAATGCTATGAATTTTAAAGAAATAGAACTCTTTTACTTTCAAGTGGGAGGAATATATCCAGAACTAGCTGAAGCTTAAAGAGGAATACCGGGGTGCTCACAGAATCCAAGGGGCTGGCTGAAGGGTCAGGGATGGTACAGAGACCTCAGAGTCTTCTAAAACTTGAGAATGGTGTAGATAGAAAAACCACAGACTCAACATTTTAAAACAATGATTAATATTATCCATGCAGAGATAAAAGGAAAGAGGGACACAAAGACCACAGGTGGACAGTTTCATTGTAATTTGAAGTAGAACTAGGCTAATTACCTAAAGAGATCATTATGTGTGTTTTTCCAAGAGCCACCTTTTTCTATAGTTAGAATTTTCTTATAAAACAGGGAAAACTGCATGGGTCCAAGTGAATCTTCTCTGATGTCTTGCTAACCCTTGGCCAACCACCACCCTAGGGCCACCCAGATGGCATCCTTGGATCCCTGCTGTGTGGGCCTCTCTGCAACATGGCAGTTGGCTTCTTCAAAGAAAGCAGAAGAATTTCTTTCATTCTTCAAATCTCTCCTTTTAGAAAAATCATGCTTATTTCTCCATCTATCTTTTGGCCTCTGCTCCCACAGTTACCTGAATATTCACATAAGGCTTGAATCTAAACTCTAGAAGAAAAGATCTGATTGGTCTCATGATTTGTCAGTGGTCAAGACTTCTCCATTAGGATACTATTACTTGGTCTATAGTTCCCTTGGAACTACCACATAGAAAACAGGTTGCCTCGTGAATTGCTGACTAAGAATCAGACGTTCATTTCAAATCCAATTTATTATGGTCGGGGTGGTTGGGTGATAGAGATTTGTGTAAAAGAAACCACTTTGGAAATGGAATGTAACAAGCTTGGATTAATAAGTACACTGCTCTAACCAAAGGATAATTTCATAACGTGGCACTTAGTGTTTTTTTTATACAAGAGGTTTTGCATTTATTGTTTCATTTTATTTTAATATTTACAAAATTCTCATATTTGTATAAAGAAGGTATTCTAATCTTCATGTTTAAGTAGGGAAACTGAAGTCCCGCAAAACTAAGTCATTAACCCAAAGTATAGTTAGAAAGCCTAGTCCACATTCTGTGACTCAGAATTATTAGATTTTTGCTTTTTTTTTACTACATTGGGTGGTTATCATTGTCCTCCATTGCCTTCTTTTTGTGTTGTGGTTGAAAAACAAATCTCTTTTGCTTTTATCATCTCAAAGAGAACAATGGCCGGAGAAGATAAAGATAGCAAAAGAGGAAGAAAGAATGCTGCTGCTGTCTCAAGGCCTGTGGAAGGAAGGAGAATCTCATAATCACGTCGTATGCCAACTGGGATGAATTGGTAGGGGATCCTGAAGCTCCATGTTGAGAATTTCAAAAGCATATCTGGGCTGGGCATGGTGGCTCACACCTGTAATCCTAGCACTTTGGGAGGCCGAGGCGGGCAGATCACAAGGTTAGGAGTTCGAGACCAGCCTGACCAACATGGTGAAACCCCATCTCTACTAAAAATACAAAAATTAGCCAGGTGTGGTGGCATGTGCCTGTAGTCCCAGCTACTCAGGAGGCTGAGGCAGGAGAATTGTTTTAACCTGGGAGAAGGAGGTTGCAGTGAGCCAAGATCAGGCCACTGCTACTGCACTCCAGCCTGGGCAACAGAGCAAGACTCCATCTCAAAAGAAAAGAAAAAAAAAAAGCATATCTGGGTTCTCCTGGGTAGAAGGAAAGCTTCTGGTTAGATTAACAATATCTAGGGTAGAGGAGATGTTTTCTGACTGCTTGGTGATGTCTACTATGGCCTCTAGAAATATCAGCGGAAGAGAAAGAAAGATTATTTAGCATGCCAGGCCTGAGCTTTATTATGTCAACATTGCCCACCTGAAATTATGGCATCAAATATATTATTCTGCTGCTTCTAGTAAAATGAGGGGAAACAACTGTTGAGAATGGATCTGTTTGGGAGCTAAATGTATTTAGGGAGCTTTCTTTTTTTGTTTTTTGTTTTTAATTCTTATTTTAAGTTCAGGGGTACATGTGCAGGTTTGTTATACAGGTAAACTCATGTCATGGGAGACTGGTGTACAGATTATTTTGTCACTCAGGTACTAAGCCTAATACCCAATAGTTTTCATCATTTAGCTCCCACTTATACATGAGAACATGAGGTTTTCTATTCCTGTGTTAGTTCACTCAGGATAATGGTCTTCGGCTCCATTCATATTCCCACAAAAGACATGATATCATTCTTGTTTGTGGCTGCATAGTATTCCATGGTGTATATGTACCACATTTTCTTTATGTAATCTGTCATTGATGGGCATTTAGATTGATTCCATGTCTTTGCTATTGTGAATAGCACTGCAATGAAAATTCGCATGCATGTGTCTCCATGGTAGGATGATTTATATTCCTTTGGGTATATATCCATAAATGGGATTGCTGGATCCATTGGTAACTCTGTTTTTAACTCTTTCTGTATGTTCAAATTAAGTTAAAGAAAGGAAATTTTCTTGTAAAGAGAAATTATGTATTTAGAATTTAGGGATGATAATCCTTGACAATGGCTGGCTTTGGTTAAAAGTATAAGACTGATGGCAATGATGATGGTGGTGATAAAGACAGCAACAATATTAACATCATAACACCTAAATATAAACTCTCTACAGAGAAGAAAGTGGATGAGGGAGAACTGCCCTGAAAGATTCGCACACAGGCTGTCCAATATAGAAAATATTTTCAAACTTATGAAAAAATAATACTTTGCAAGTTGTTTTTACCTCTACAGAATGTGTTGAAGGGCCATAGGGAAATAAAACATCATCCAATTTTCTTTAATTGAAAAATCCTTAACCAAGAGAAATAACTGTCCTTGCACGGAAAGTGAACTGCAGATGCAAACATTTTTTCATTGTTTTATATTATGATTTCTAATTTGGGATGGTTTTGCTATTTTTGTCTTATTTTGTGGCTGTTTATTATTATTATGATTATTATGATTATTATTATGATTATTATTATCCAGCATCATCTCAGAATGTTTCAGCTTTGGGAAACAAATTGAAATAAAACCTCATTTCAAATTATCAGTTTGAAAGTCATAGAAAAAACAAGGAAGTGTAACCAGTGATTTAGAAAGTCTTTCCTGCACCCAGATCACCATAAGCCTAGGCATAAGACAGGGTTAAGAAAGTCTGGAAAAGCAGGCAGCAATGTTCTCAACACTCCACGGCAGAAAACGAACCCGAAGACCACACACCAAAGACACCTATTTTGCCTATGAAAGGAAAAAAAAATAGGGTACACTTATTTTTAACTTCAGATAAGCTGGAAAACTATTTCAAAAAAACATTAAAATGTAGAAAAATAAACTGACGGTCAATCAAATTTGTACATCATGGAAGAATTCCACGGGGATCAATTCAAGACACTTAACATCTCATATTAAAAAACTTTATACACATACACACACAGACACACACACACATACATAGTCACCTTAAGAATACATATATTCTGGGATATATATAGATACATTCTAGGATATATATATATATTCCAGGATCTATATATATAAATTCATATATATGTAAATATATACATATATGTATTTTAAGAAGACCCTCTGTAAAACGAAGCACGAGCAGGAACAGTATACTCATATGTCTTATTAAAACAACATGGGACATTTAAATTTGGGCTTGCCATTTTTCTGGCAGGAAAAGAAATTCAGCCAATTTAAGACTGAAAATTAAATGGCACTACACATATATATCAAGCAGAAAGTAAAAGAGAAATGAAGTAACTGAGTCCAGGAATTTCAAATGGAGCTCACTAAAAAAAGAAAGGGAGAAAAGAGAGGCCAGAAGCAAAGAGTCTAAGCATATGAGTGGTAACAAATGTGTAATCAGTGTAGAATGATAGCCTCTGTCCTGAGGTTAGGTCTGACTCTGGGTTGGAGGCAGAGTTGGTGAGGGTGGTCTACAAGGCACAATACGTGTCAGACAGACCAGAAGCACACATTCCTGTCAATGCCCATGCTTCAGGCCTCTTTTCTAGATCACAACCCTGAGATTGTAACAACCTCTGGATCTCTCTGAACAGAACCTCTAATAGATCCCTGTTCCGCTGAATCCTGGTATCCTGGCCTAGGCTTTGTGTCTCATTCACCCAATGCACTAGACCCTGTATTTCATCTCTGTAGATTCAGGGCAAAGTGTGTTTCTCCTTGTCTTAGCAGGCTTTTCTAGTCTCAACATTCTTCTTACTCATTCAGGGTTATTATGCCTGCTTGATCCCCCCCAGCCATTGGTAACTGCTCTATAACTCACTTCCTGTCTGCTGAGGCCACAATAACTATCAATGAAATGTTATGAAATGTGTGACAAGGTGGAAGGAAGTTTTAGAGTCACATAGATCTGGGTCCGTGCTTGCTTCTCCACAGACTGTAGTGTGAGCCTTAGCAAGGTCCTTTGCCTCTGTGAGTTTCAAGTTTATCCTTGCAGAGTTATTGTCTGGATTTACAATAATTTTTAAAACCTGACTCACTGATACATCACGTATGTTCCAAATTGTAGTTACTATTATCTGAATTACTAGTTCGACATTTCATTCCATCCTATTATTTTCTACTTTCTGATCCTCTGCAAAACTAAACTAAAACATCTGTCTTACTCTTCATTGATTCACTCATTCCAACATTATTTTGCTGGATGCCTACTAGAATAATGAGGCTCTGTAGTAGGCACTGGAGATTCAGCAAGGAGCAACAGACAGATGCACAGTGTCTACCCTCATCAATCTTTTAGTCAAGTCAACAAGAAAAACAACAAAAGCAGAATTATATGTGTTGCTAATTGCTATGGTAATAAGTGCATGAAAAAAACCTACAGAGGATCCTAACCTACTCTAGGAAACGGGTGGTCTGAGACAATCCTAAGAAACACTCCTCTTCTTAGGACCTAAACTATGAGTAAACTGAGTTATTCAAAACAAAGAGAGAAGGAAGCATCCTCAGGTGTAGAGGACAATGTGTGTGAAGCCCAGCAGTGGCAGGGATTTGGCACATTCAAAGAACAGGAAGCAGTGTGGCCAAAGTACAGTGTTCGGGTGACAAAGACGGTCACTATTAAATATATAAATAGCAAATGGGTCAAATCTGAGCCATAGAAGGAGTATAAAAAGAAATGATTCTCAAGCCTTTGAATTACCCAATGAGCCAACGAACAAAAGAAGCACAGAATCTCTGAGATACCTCAGTAGTAACAGGTTCCTTGCACAGAATTGAGCTGTAGGTGGTAAATGTCACAGCAACACTGGGAAAACAATTGTGTCCCACAGAGTCCCTGCCTTGTAAATATATCTCAACCTATTTTAGGGATGTTTTAAGGTAGCACTTGCCAACTAAATAACTCTTAGCTACCGTGTATCAGGCAATATCATAATGTTCTAGCTACAAATCCTTCCCACTGCGTGCCCCCATAGAAACCTCTTTCTAACATTTCACAAACTTGACTGTAAATAACCATTTATTTATGTGTGTTCTCATATAAACAGAAACTGTGTTATCTCCAGTGCCTAGAATACAGGGACACAAATTATATGATCGATAAAAAATATATTCATATGTTTTCTTCCATGCTTGGAATATCCTTTCCCTCTCACTTCCTTTTATGATGAATAACTTATCTTTTGCATATACAGATGGCCTTTCTGTATTTTCATAAAACTTCACTCATCACTGCACCTACCCACCTGTACTGTCATTCTCTCTTTTTTTTCTCTCTACCCTACCAGATAGAAACCTTCATAAAAGCTCACATCTATTCTGTTGTAGTCACTATGGCCCTAGGACCAGTATAAGATGCTTAGTAAATACGGGTTGAATTAATGAGTAGAATTCATGAAAAATGAACTTGCTCACAAGGCTTATTAGTATAATGTGTTCATTACATAGACAACAAGATCTGCCCAGCCAGCAAATTCAGGACAGCACTAGATTCAGAACCCACCAAACCTGAGTTATTACTATGGAACTCATCCTGTTGAATTTGGCTAACTTCTTATGACAGACATTAAGGATTGGTATTTAGATTTTGTTTGTTTGTTTTGTGTTGTGTTATTTTGTTCTGTGGAAGGAAATGTTTTGGTATTAGTATCGGCTATTTAAAAAAAAAAAAAAGGAAAGGATAAACATAAAGGCATAGTATCCTAAGCACTTAGAAAAAGGTCTTCAAGCAAGAGACTGAGCAAGACCTACTCACGGAGAACAGAAAACAGCAAATGGATTCTAAGGCTCTCTGGAGGCTGAACGCAAGTGAATGAAGGTTAGCAATGCTACGACATATTCAATAGCCATCAGTGTGAATTTGTTCTTTTAACAGAAAGGTTCATATGATACTATCTGAGCAGCATTTCCTAAGTGCCCTCCATGGAACATTATCTGTGACAGTGCTATGCTCAAGTAGGTTTAGGCTTCATCTGCAATTAACACATGTAATGGTGAAAAACTGGTTACACATTGTTTAATCTCACGCTTTCCAAATGAAATTTAACTTGAAAAAGCTTTTTTCTCCACACTTCAACACTAATTAATACTTAGAGAAAGCAATATTTCCTAAAACACCCTTTGGAAAACACTTGCATATGTAGTAGAAGACCGGAAATGGACAGAAGGGAAAATCTCTCCCAAGAGTATATACATACCAGTAGGTATCTAACTGCATGTAAATACAACAACTTTTGTGATGGAGTATTCTCTCATTACTATCTTCAGTTCTTCTACTTGAGATACTTCTGTGCCTCCTAAAATCAAGACAAATTCAACCAAAAGGAGGACTTTAGGAGATGATAGTCCCCCAAAACTGAAATAAAGCTAGTTTGATTGAAAAAAAAAAAAAAGTAGAAGTTCCAATAACTTTAAAATATGTTTCCATTGTTAATCACAACTTTTAATAGATGCATAGCCTTCAGCAACCTCATAGTCTGTTTTCTGAATGCTTTGTACAAAATGTGCTGAGAATTTATTTTTCTCCCTCACTGCTCTAACTTGCTGTGGCATTGCCTTGTCAAACACACAGCTAATGACATTTCTGGGGATTCAGAGGTAGGAGATACAGAAAGGTCTGCAGGAAAAATGATAGTCATCAAGTCCGGAGGACATGAACTGTATAGGTAACAGACATGGTTTCCCATGATTGCACTGCAACTTTAAAAACTTAGTAACGAGGCCGGGCGCGGTGGCTCAAGCCTGTAATCCCAGCACTTTGGGAGGCCGAGACGGGCGGATCACGAGGTCAGGAGATCGAGACCATCCTGGCTAACACGGTGAAACCCCGTCTCTACTAAAAATACAAAAAACTAGCCGGGCGAGGTGGCGGGCGTCTGTAGTCCCAGCTACTCAGGAGGCTGAGGCAGGAGAATGGTGTGAACCCGGGAGGTGGAGCTTGCAGTGAGCTGAGATCTGGCCACTGCACTCCAGCCTGGGCGACAGAGTGAGACTCCGTCTCAAAAAAAAAAAAAAAAAAAAAAAAAAAAACTTAGTAACATAATCCAAAAATGTATGAACAGGGAAGAAAAAAGAAGTTGTAAAACATCATTTTTGAGATGACTTTTAGCATTTTCAAAAAAGTTTTGAATTTATAGTGCGCATCAGTAATAGAGTTCTTTTAATGGCAAGTTTCAGGAATTTTTTCAAGGTGTACTGAATATTTGCCAAGTCTTTTTGATGTCAAAATATGCTACAGACGCAAAAATGCAAGGAACTGTTCTATGGAAGTTCACAGTCAAACGGTGGAAATAAACTTAGAGTTAAATAACTGAGATACCATGTAATTCATATCCTAGTAAGATAAGCTCACAAAGATTAGCATATGGGGACAAAGCGATTTACAAAGCTTGGCAGAATAGGGTAAGGCTGTGGTCACAGAGAAGATGCTGGAGTTAGGTTTTTGAAGGCTTAACAGGAGTTTGTTGGGTGCACATATTGGAGGACTTTTTTTTTTTTTTTTTTTGGAGTCGGAGTCTCACTCTGTCGCCCGGGCTGGATGGAGTTCAGGGGCGCGATCTCGGCTCACTGCAAGCTCCACCTCCCAAGTTCACGCCATTCTCCTGCCTCAGCCTCCTGAGTAGCTGGGACTACAGGCGCCCACCACCACGCCCGGCTAATTGTTTGTATTTTTAGTAGAAATGGGGTTTCACCGTGTTGACCAGGATGGTCTCGATCTCCTGACCTTGTGATCCGCCTGCCTCGGCCTCCCAAAAGTGCTGGGATTACAGGCGTGTGCCACCACGCCCGGCCGGAGAAGGGCATTTTAAGCAAGGGAAATCACATGAGATACATGAAAAAAACCAGCCAATTCAATAAACACAGGCAGTGAATGTTGCTTATTATTTTATTTTTTTTTTCTTTTTTCGAGTCAGGGTATTGTTCTATCGCTCAGGCTGGAGTGCAGTGGCACGATCTCAGCTCACTGCAACCTCCACCTCCCGGGCTCAGGTGATCCTCCTGCCTCAGCCTCCGGAGTAGCTGGGACTACAGGCCCCGGTCACCAGGTCAGGCTAATTTTTGTATTTTTAGTAGAGAAAGGGTTTCAACGTGTTGGCGAGGCTGGTCTCAAACTCCTGATTTTAAGTGATCTCCCCACCTGGGCCTCCCAAAGTGCTGGGATTACAAGCATAAGGCACCACTCCTGGCCAAATGTTGCTTATTATTAACAGGCAAGTATGGAGAAAGAAGGAAGCAGGGGATGATATAGGTCTGCTTACGCTCTCCAAAGATGTAATAATAGTTTTAACCATTTTAGAAAATATTTGCAAACTATGCATCTGACAAAGGACTAATATCCAGACTCTACAAGGAACTCAAACAAATCAGCAAGAGATTATTTTATAAATAAAATAATCCCATTAAAAAGTGGCCAAAAGACATGAGTAGACATTTCTCAAAAGAAGACATACAAATGGCCAGTAAACATATGTAAAAAATTTCACCGGGCGTGGTGGCTCACACCTGTAATCCCAGCACTTTGGGAGGCCGAGGTGGGCAGATTGCTTGAGGTCAGGGTTTGAGACCAGCCTGGCCAACATAATGAAACCCCATCTCTACTAAAACTCCAAAAATTAGCTGGATGTGGTGGCGCACGTCTGTAATCCTAGCTACTGGGGAGGCTGAGGCATGAGAATCGCTTGAACCCAGCAGGCAGAGGTTACAGTGAGCCGAGATCCTGCCACTGCACTCCAGCCTGGGCAACAGAGTGAGACTCCATCTCCAAAAAAAAAAAGTTCAACATCACTAATGATCAGGGAAATGCAAATTAAAACCACAATGAGATACCAGAATGGCCATTATAAAAAAGTGGAATAACAATACATGTTGATGCTGATATAGTAAAAAGGGAATGCTTATACACTGCTGGTGGGAATGTAAATTAGTACAGCCTCTACAGAAAAACAGTATAGAGATTCCTCATAAAACTAAAAGCAGAGCTATCATTCGATCCAGCAATTGCACTACTGGGTATTTACTCAAAGGAAAAGAAGTTATTATATAAAAAAGACACCTGCACACTTATGTTTATCACAGCACAATTCACAATTGTGAAGAGAGTGGGAGGAAGGTGAGGGATGGAAAACTACGTTTTGGAAACAACGTACACTACTTGGGCGACCAGCACACTAAAATCCTAGACTTCATCACCATACAATTCATCCATGTAACCAAAAGCCATGCTACTCTTAAAGTTATTGAAATTTTTTAAAAAATTAAATAATAATTTTAGCCACTTTATATATCTGTATATAAACTGGTATATATGTCATATCGTATATATATCTTATATATAGTATCATATATACATTGTATCGTGTGTATCTTACATATATCTATATATATCTCTCTATATATATATATGTCTGTCAAGTAAGACTTTTTTTTTCTTTTTTTTTTTTTATAGAGTTCTACTCTCATTGCCCAGGCTAGAGTGCAATGGCGCTATCTCGGCTCACTGCAACCTTCACCTCCTGGGTTCAAGCAATTCTCCTGCCTAAGCCTCCAGAGTAGCTAGGATTACAGGCGCCCTACCACCATACCTGGCTAATTTTGTATTTTTCGTAGAGACGGAGTTTCACTATGTTGGTCAGGCTGGTCTCGAACCCCTGACCTAAGGCGATCCACCCACCTCGGCCTCCCAAAGAGCTGGGATTACAGGTGTGAGCCACCATGCCTGGCCTCAAGTAAGACTATTTTTTTTATTTGAAAGATACATGTGTTAAGAAGAGCCTAATAGGCCGGGCGCGGTGGCTCAAGCCTGTAATCCCAGCACTTTGGGAGGTCGAGACGGGTGGATCACGAGGTTGGGAGATCGAGACCATCCTGGCTAACATGGTGAAACCCCGTCTCTACTAAAAAATACAAAAAACTAGCCGGGCGAGGTGGCGGGCGCCTGTAGTCCCAGCTACTCGGGAGGCTGAGGCAGGAGAATGGCGTGAACCCGGGAGGCGGAGCTTGCAGTGAGCTGAGATCCGGCCACTGCACTCCAGCCTGGGCGACAGAGCGAGACTCCGTCTCAAAAAAAAAAAAAAAAAAAAAAGAAGAGCCTAACAGAGTTTTTATAACAGCAAGCTAATACCAGAACCTGACTCTTTTGTGTGTTGCCTGTTTCTCACTACTGGACACCATGAGCTTCTGAGTGAAACCAGAATTCATTTCTACCAAAAATTCATCTGTACCAAAAAAAATTTGCTTTTTTGACACAAAGTGGCAGATGCATGCATGGAAGAAAAGAAAGCAACAGGCCCAAAACTCTCTTACACCTTTCCCACAAGCTGTGAACCCTAGTCATGGTGTTACAAGCTGAACTGCTGGAGGCTCCCCACAACACCACTAAGTCAGTCTTATGAAAAAGAAGCAGTTGTCAGTGATTCGGTTAACGTTCTTCGGTTGCAAGAAAATAAATAGAATCTGGTTCTCTTAAGGCAGAAAGGAATGCATGGGAGGGACAAGGGACAGCCTACAGAAACGCCAACACCCCAGACTTATGAGAAGGCCCAAGCAGAGCAGTTTCAGTAATCACGGTTCATTGCAAGAACTGTCAGTCTCCACCAGACACTTCTATCAGGATAAAAAAACCCTGCAACTATTTTAGATCTTTATCATCCCCCTCAAGATTCAAACTCCAGGAACAGAGCATGTGATCAGGCTGGCTTCTGTCTCATATCTACCCATTAGCCAAGGAAATGCAAAGCACCAAGACAAACATGATGAGGGAAGGATAGTTCCCCTAAGCAAAATCGGGATGTGGATACCAAAATAAGACAGAGGAGATGCTGAACAGACAAAATCAATACACGCCCACCACAGTCCACACAGCATCGCACATCTGGAAACTTATAAATAATCAGCCAACTCATTCACTGAACTTTACATCTTCTACACTTCTCAATCAGATCTGAGATGGAGGAGGTGTTACAAGAAGCATAGAGAGTTGTTAAGAATAAGGTCTAGGGAGGCAGTCCGAAGGGTTAAATCTTAGGTCCACCATTCACTAGTGGTGAGAACCCCAGCCAAGTTTCTTAACTTCTCTGTGCCTCAATTTTTTCTTTTATTTTTAAGATATAAGTTCTCACTCTGATGCCTAGGCTGGGGTACAGTGGCACCATCATTGCTCACTGCAGACTCCAACTCCTAGGCTCGAGTGATCCTCCCACCTCAGCTCCCCAAGTAGCTGGGATTACAGGCATATGCTGCCATGTCTGGCTTATTTACTTATTTATTTACAGACAGGATCTTGCTATGTTGCCCAGACTGGTCTCAAACTCTTAACTTCAAGCGATCCTCCCACCTCGGCCTCCTAAAGTGCTGGGAGTTTTTTCATCTGTAAAACTGGCATGATAATATTAGGTGGGGGTCCTATGAGGATGAGAGACTGGGAGGAAACAGAGGTGAGGCATGGAATGCATTTATTTAGTGCTTTTCTGGCATCTGATAAGCACTCAAGAAACATTAGTTACTGTCATCTAGCTGTCTGGCACTGTGACTTGCATAAATAATTCTCTCCCCCTTTTAAAGTGTCTTGTTTTGATTCTTGAGTTTCCTGGAGATGCTCCTATATAACATCACAAGATCATAATAGAAATTCAGAGTGAGAAGCATCTTTGTTTTTCTTCCCTGCCTTGTTTCTCTCCTACCTGAAAAGAATAGTCAAGACTTCATTTAGATTTCAAACTAATGTTCTGTGACAACTGTTCAGCATGAGTAGCATTCAAAATAGAATTCCAGTGATTTTTTTCTTCTTCTCTAAAAGGTATACAGCTAAGGTTAATAGAGGTGCCACTCTCAAAATATATCTGCCCTGAGCAACGTAAAAGGATTATTTAAAAGGGCACAGTGCATAGGACACACCCTGGTATTAAAGGCCTAGCAACTAAAATTAATTTTATAAGCTCCTACACACACCAATTTTCATTGACTCTGAATCTTCTAAATTATACTTTCCCCTTGTTTAGGGAGGTCTACGAAAATAAGTAAAAAGAAGAAAAATCTTTTCATTTGCAAACCAATGCAGAGACAGTACCTGCACCTTTTGAACATTTAAAGATAAACGACTTTGCCCTTTTGTTGTTCTTTCTTCTTTGTTTTTCTCTGCAGAGTTGATTGACGGCAATAACATAACAAAAATGAAACACTGATTTCCCCTCATCAAGTCTCACTGCTTTTTAAATTATCTTGGATAGCCTTCATTTGTAAATACCTTATCTTTGAGAACAAATGCCTTTAAATTTCCTCTAGTATAGCTTTTACTGCATTTTAATCAAAAAACATATCTTCAACATAAGTAAAATAAAGAAAGACTTCTGATTTTTTTTAAAGAAAACCCTTTCGTTATGGCCCTAACAGGATTCTTTTTTTTCAAAGTTTAAAATAGAGCATAAAGTTCTAAATTAGACTAACCATTTTTCCTTCAATTACATTCCTGGGATAGACATTTGAAATAAATTTCAAGCTAACAAACTATTGCTCAAAATGCTCTCAAAAGTATTTCAAAGTCCAAGATTATGTCTTCAGTCTCTTACACTTGTTTACTAGCTTACCTCCATTAAATCCTTTGAATTATTATTCAAAAGCAGTCACATTCTTTTACTCTTAATTCTGTTGGCTTAGTACTTCAGTGCATAATTGTACTTTCAAAGTTCTTTGAAGTGGCTTCATGCTATTTACATATTACATAATTCAAGGACTAACCAAGATATTACAAAAGGGAAAATGTTCAGTTCTATAACTTGTTAATTAAGACTGCAGTACCTATGTAAAGATAGCTGTAGATAATCTAGAAGTCTCTAGAAATAGGAAAATTGTCTCATATTACAGGGGAAAGGGAGAAGAAAGCTGACAAATTCTTAGAGTAAATCCCAACATGACCCGAGGTCTCACTTGGTGCCCATTTTGCCCTTATTCTCTAAACCTTCTTCACTTAGACCTACAATTTAAAGATAGAAAAAAAAAAATAGGAGAAATTAAAGAGGTATCTTTGGTGCAGATCCTCCTAACTTCTAACAAAAAGTCTCATGAATATTCACACATAATAACAACTGAAAAAGAGCTTAAAATAAAGTTGAACAGATACACTATTGCCAAAATCTGGGAGGAATTTCTCACAACTCTATGGCTTATGAAACTGGATAAAGAAAAAAAAATTCCTTACCCATGCGTGGGTTCATCAAACGGAACAACCCAGAGAGAAGGTAGGAAGACATTTTATCCTCTTTCACTCTAGTCTCATGCCTGAGAGATCCAAGATCTGTACCAATAAGAAAACTCGGTGAGCAGTCATCTAGTTCGAGAGTACCACTTTGGGATGTATGGTGAATACTGTCTCCTTACACACTCTCCCAACTGGACCTTGGGATTTCTACAGTTGTCCATCATCACCCACCCGCTTTGCAATTTCAGAGGAATCCCCCATTGTGTATCATATTCATTTCTTCGGGCTGCAAGAACATTTGAAAACAAACCAAATGGCTTAGAACAACAGAAATGTATTTTCTCGAAGTCTTGGAGGCTAGAATTCTGAAGCCAAGGTGTCAGCAGGGCCATGGTCCTTCTGAGGGCTTTAGGGGAAGATCCTTCCTTGGCTCTTCCCTGCTTTTGATGGTTGCTAGCAATCCTTCATGTTCCTTGGCTTGCAGCTGCAGCACTCCAGTTTCTACCTCTGTCATGTTTTGGTCTTCTCCCCTTGTGTGTCAGTGTCCAAATTTCCTCCTTCTCATAAAGACATCAGGCATTGAATTAGGACCTACCCTAATGATTTCATCTTAACGTAATTATCTCTGACCCCGTTTTTAAATAAGGTCATCTCTCCAGGTATTTGGGGTTAGGATTTCAACATTTCTTTTTGGAGGACACAATTGGACCCACAACTTGAGTATTCTGGTGTGAGACAACACCCTGCTGCCCTGTTTTTCAGAGAAAGGAGTCCAACCCAGGCACATGACCTAATTCCAGCCCACTGGATGCGCCCACTCCACATATTAATAAAGTTAGATTAAGTGACACAAAGGTAAAAGACTTTTACATTTCATTCCCAACTGCAGCGGTAACGCCCCCTCTACCATCCCAATACTCGTACAATGTCCTAACTTCTTCCAAAGTATTAAATCCTTTCTGGCTTAAGATAACCAGAAATAGTACTTGGTATTTGGGAATGACAACTTGCAAAAATATATAAATGGGTGACACAGAATGAGGGGCTGCAGAGGTGCATCTCTCCTAGAAAAGAATGTATTCTTAGAAAAGCTAAAACAGAACGAGCCTGAAAGAAGTACATGCAAGGGTTATAATTTTTATATTTGAAATCCGCTCAAATGTGAAGTTTCCAGACAGGAGGATTTAAGAACCTCAGTACTGAAATCTGTAAGGCATTGGGAAATGAGCTACTTTCTTGTGGTAGATTTGATACAAGAATTTAGCAAACAGCAAGAAGCGCCATAAGAAAAACACACAACCCTGCTGGTAAACATTATCTGAATAAAGATCTCCTAATTTGAGGATGGATAGAGATAAAGAAAGGCAGAGATGTGCTCAAAGAATGATATATGCAAAACATTAAGAAGAGAATATCATACTGAAGAATTAAAAGAGCATTACTCTGATAGTCATTTACCAGTAGAGATAGAGGAAAAATCATTACTAATTTTATAACACCCCTCAAAAGGATGCCATGAAATTTCTATGAAATAAGAGCAGAAAATCAAAGGTAAACTAAGAAAAGGAAAAACAGCATAATGATGTGGAGACACAATTTATTAAAATTTTTTAAATGGGCCGGGTACAGTGGCTCACACCTGTAATCCCAGCACTTTGGGAGGCTGAGGTAGGTGGATCACCTGAGGTCAGGAGTTCGAGACCAGCCTGGCCAACATGGCAAAACCCTGTCTCTACTAAAAATACAAAAATTAGCTGGGCATGGTGGTACATGCCTGTATTCCCAGATATTTGGGAGGCTGAAGCAGGAGAACTGCTTGAACCCAGGAGGCTGAGGTTGCAATGAGCTGAAATTGTGCCATTGCACTACAGCCTGGGCAACAAGAGCAAAACTCCATCTCAAAAAATAAAACAAAATAAAAAGTAAAATTTAAAAATGAAATTTAAAGTATATTAAAGATTAAAATAATCAGTGGAGACATTAAAGAATAGGATTGACGATATTGTGAAAGTTGGGCAGAGAGTTATTTTAGATTTTGTTTTGTTTGGCTTGTTTTTCCATCCAACCAAAGGGAAATACCTACCTGGCTAAAAACACAAATAAAACAAGGACGGAATAGTGAGTAGAGTTGGTGACTCTCAAATCCTGTATTTGCCATGTACCTCTTCATAGACTTATACAAGTAAGGTAAGAATCAAGTCAGAAATAACTTTTATTGGTTTCCTAAAACACTACAAACTGCGGTATAAACTGCCAGTTTCTTTGTCATATTTGTCTGATACTTTAAATAGCATAGGGCTTTAGATCTAAATGGCTCAACAGACCAATTTGGAGAGACGAGCCTAGCTTAATGCACATTTCCATGGAAATAGATAAACTACACTTCAACATACTGTGAAAAGATACAACACGCTAAAGGTATCCTGGAAACCTCTTCTTCTTACACCACCTCCCCTACCCCTATGCATTCTCACCTTGTCCCATAAAATAGAAACTTTAATTGAAACTTCTACTCTCATTAGGAAGAACTCGACAAAAAAAACCTTCCACACTTCTCTTTACCCCTTATTGGATTCTCTCCACAACAAGAGAGGCTATAAATGATTGAGGAGTTTTGTGACAGTCTGAAATCCATACACCTACTTTCCCGTATTGAAGTTTTCAACTAGAGGCAATTTTGACTGCCAGGGGCATTTGGAAACGTCTCAAGAAATGTTTTACTCCCATGTTTCAGGGTGGATAGAGACCAGGGATGCTGCTAAGCACCCTATAACACAGACGACAGTCTGCCACAATAAGGAATTATCTAGTTAGCTGGGCATGGTGACTCCTGTCTGTAATCCCAACACTTTGGGAGGCCAAGGCAGGTGGAACACTTGGGGTCAAGAGTTCGAGACCAGCCTGGTCAACGTGGTGAAATCCCATCTCCACTAAAAATTCAAAAATTAGCTGGGCGTGGTGGCAGGTGCCTGTAATGCCAGCTACTTGGGAAGCTGAGGCAGGAGAATCACTTGAACCCAGGAGGCAGGAGTTGCAGTGAGCTGAGATGGTGTCACTGCACTCCAGCTCCAGCCTGGGCAACAGAGCAAGACTCTGTTTCAAAAAAAAACAGAAAAGGAATAATCCTCTAGTTCAAAATGTCCATGGTGTGGAGGTTGCTACACCACATGGAGATATCTGCTTCTGCCTGACCCAGTTTCATGTTCTTTCTTCTTATATTGCCTACTTCTACTTTCCATCTCATGAAATTTAAAAAATAATAATAACTTAAATTAAAAAAAAAAAAAAAAGCAGGATCTTCTTAAAGTGTTCACCCTCACCTGGCTTGGTAAGTTCATCTGCAAGGAGCAGAAGACTCTGCTTGCATGAGTCTTCAGGTCTGGGAAACAATCTCTCTTTTGCTTTAGCTAGTTTGAGTTAAGTCTCTATCCCTCTACTCACTTCAAGGTCTGGCCATACTTCCTAAAACTGACTTATCTGTGATTCTCCTCAATTTTTCACCACAAATTCCTGAAGCACATTTGAATAGATCTGTTTTCCTTGCAAGTAAGCATGCCCTAAGACACATACACACTACATGTAGTTGAAAATAGCTCACACCTGTAATCCCAGCACTCTGAGACGCTGAGATGGTAAGATTGCTTGAGCTCAGGAGTCGGAGGCTGCAGTGAGCTATGATGGCACCACTGCCCTCCAGCCTGGCCTACAGGGTGAGATCTTGTCTCTAAAATAAAATAAATAAAATATTTTAAAAATCAAAAAATTATAATTTTTTGTGTGAACAACCTGAACATTTCACATAACCTGATCTTTACTGAATGACTTAGAAGGCGCTTCAGAATAATGCAATGCCTCAGAAATACGTTCTCCAACACCAAGTGTCATTAGAAGATAGATATTTTCCATTTGGCATAATATTATGAGTGGGGAGAATTTTACTGGCATTAGTAAAAAACAAAACAAACAAACAAAAAAACATGAAACTCTTCCCTTAGGAATCTAAATTGTGCTTATACTCTGGTTTTCTCTGGTCTTTTGCCTGATTTAACTTCAGTAAAATACTATAAGAAAACACACATTACTAATACAGGTGTTATAAAATGCTAGTTAGAAATTACTTATGTCCTCTACTAACCCATTGTTCACAAAACATTTATTAAAATGTTGCTAATATACACAGATCCAGCACAAAGCTAGGGAATAAATACATTATAACTGACCTTGTTAAAAATCTGCCAGTTTCATTTAAAACCTTATTGACATCTGTGTATATGTCTCTCTAAATTATGGTTCCATCATGTTGCAGTTGATCTTTGACCTCTAAAAGGTCATTCTTTCATAAAGATTTCAACCCCATTCAGTTATAGCAGAGACTGAATCCTGAGTCCCCTGCCCATGTCTCCTCTGTCACACACATTCATGGGTGTTTGGGACATTAAGCTATTGCTGCAACTACAATAGTTTCACTTCTTAAAGAGAAATCAATGTGAACAAATGGATCATGAAGAATTCTGGGTATTTAGTATAAAAAAATTATATCTACCATTCATAATAATACTGATATGTGTCAATTAGAAAGATAATGTACAATGAGATAAAAGACTACTGGGAAAACTGTGATGATGGATAGGTTTTGTGCTTATTTGATTTTTTATTAATATAACATCACACACTAACATGAGTCCTTGTCTCTTCGCATTTTGTAGCTACAGGAGAATCTTCAGAGGAAATGAAATTTTTTTTTATTCTACCTCCCCACAATCCTCTGAGCTTCTGGAGAAGCAATGTCAATTATACCATCATTAATGCAAATGGCATCTTAAACAGTTTGTAAGGCAAACGGAGAATGTTAGTGCCACTCAGAAGTGCCAATGTGCACTGCAGATTTCCCCCTAAAGTCTGCAGCCCATCACATGTCTTTATTCACTCAGATCTAATCCGATCAACTGAGGGGACAGGCCACTGGCCTGCTCTCTGTCTTTGTCACTCAAACTCACCCATTAAAAACAATCCATTTTCTAAAGCTGGACAATGTGGAATACAGGTTTGGCAGCCAAAAGACAAAAATTCCTATATGCAGAGCATGATAATAAGGAGGCTGTTGTCTTTTTTGCTCCATGGGTTATTCTTATTAAAATAAAATGTGTTCCAAAGTGACTCAGAAACATGAAAATCAGCTAGTTCATAAACAGTTATATGGGAGCTTAGGCTTTCAAATTAAGAAAACAAATGTGATAAACATGATCCCAAACTCAGTATAAAAGTGTCTGCTGCCACTAAAATGTCCTCCTTCTATTGTGTTTTCTCATGTTGTAATATTACAAAGAACCTTCTAATTGTGCTATCATGAGAATTTAAATGGTTTCACAGTTGAATCATCTCCACTAATCTTTTGTGTAATGAAAGCTGAATTTGTAGTAACAAAGCTTAGGAGTCAATAATTTACCTTCTGATGAAGAAGTATCTACCCGGTAGACGGCACTGTGCTAGGTAATGAAGGACATCAAAAAGGGAAGATGGAACATGGAACACACAGGTCTTACTCACAAGAAGTAATGGTGTGTTAGAGAAGATACAATAAATAGAATGCAAGAAAAGATGTAAAAGTTGAAATGTCACAACAAAGCAATTCTGTATACATAGTCATTTTATAAAACTCAAAAAGCATTAGAGACACAAAAACAACCCATATTGAGGCTGGTTGAGATCAGCTGATGAGCCTTAAGTCTTAGGATATTTACTTTATTCTCTAAGCGATGAAGATCTAAAGAAACTTTGAGAAGAGGGGTAACATGGTGGAGCAACAAAGGAAGAGAATACTGTCAATGGTACCCCTATTGCACTAGAAAGAGAGGCTACCCACTGATGGCACCTGAATTTAGGTTGTGTGTGAACATGAGATTGTATAGTGTTGAATTGCACAGTGAAAAATACATTCTAATTTTCTTTTTTAAAAAAATACTTAAAAGGAGAAAGTCTTTGATTTGGTACTAATATTAAGGGAGGAGACCACCCCTCATATCGACTTATGCCCAATTTCTGCCTCCAAAGAAAGAAGTAAAAACTAAAAGGCAGGAATGAAATCCACAGGCAGACAGCCCAGTGCCGCACCCTGGGCCTGGTAGTTAAGGATCGACCCCTGACCTGACTGGTTATGTTATCGATAGATTACAGACATTGTATAGAAATGCACGGTGAAAATTCCTATCCTGTTTTTTTCTGATCTAATTACCGGTCCATGAAGCCCCCAGTCACCTACTCCCTGTTTGCTCAATCAATCACGACTCCCTCACAGGCACCCCCTTAGAGTTGTGAGCCCTTAAAAGGGACAGGAATTGCCCACTCGGGGAGCTCGGCTCTTGAGACAGGAGTCCGATGCCCCTGGCCGAATAAACCCCTTCCTTCTTTAACTGGGTGTCTGAGGAGTTTTGTCTGCAGCTCGTCCTGCTGCATTTCTTGGTTCCCTGACCAGGAAGCGAGGTGATTGGCGGATGGTCAAGGCAGCTCCTTAGGCGGCTAAAGCCTGCCCTGTGGAACATCCCTACAGGGGACTCCAACCAGCCCAAGCGACGCAGATCCTGAGAGCGCTCCCGGGTAGGCATTTGCCCCGGTGGGACACCTCGCCAGAGCAGTGTGTGGCAGGCCCCCGTGGAGGATCAACGCAGTGGCCGAACACCGGGAAGGAACTGGTACTTGGAGTCCAGACATCTGAAACTTGGTAAGACTAGTCTTGGGAACTTGCCTACTCCATTTGAGTGGAAGCGTGGCCTGATCACCCACGACGTGCCTTTATCAGCACTTTGATTTGGTTTTGGTTTTGGTTCTGACTTGGTTTGAATTGCTTGACGGGACTGGTCTTGGGAACTTGCCCACCCCATTTGAGTGGAAGTGTGGCCTGATCACCCAAAGCGTGCCTTTATTGGCACTTTGGTTTGGTTTTGGTTTTGACTTGGTTTAAATTGCTTAACAGGACTGGTCTTGGGAACCTGCCTACTCCATTTGAGTGGAAGCGTGGGCTGATCACCCACAGTGTGCCTGTACCAGCACTTTGGTTTTTGTCTTGACTTGGATTGCTTGATACTTTGGTTTTGGTTTTGACCTGGCTTAGATTTCTTGATACTGTGATTTTGGTTTTGATTCTGGTTTGGCATAAACTGTAAAAGTGCGTGTGTGCCCTTTTTACCCGTTCTTTGTTTTGTGGTGTGTGTGTGGTGTGAGCGTGGTGTTTTGTCTCGAGGAAACATGGGTCAGGCACAAAGTAAGCCCACCCCACTAGGAACTATGTTGAAAACTTTCAAAAATGGATTTAAGGGAGACTATGGAGCCACCATGACACCAGAAAAACTTAGAACTTTGTGTGAGATAGACTGGCCAGCATTAGAGGTGGGTTGGCCATTAGAAGGAAGCCTGGACAGGTCCCTTGTCTCGAAGGTATGGCACAGGGTAACCTGTAAGTTAGGGTAACCAGATCAGTTCCCATATATAGATTCTTGGTTACAGCTAGTTTTGGACCCCCAACACTGGTTAAGAGGACAGGCAGCAGCAGTACTAGTAGCAAAGGGACAGTTAGTTAAGGAAGGTCCTTGCTCCAACCACCGAGGGAAGTCGGCACCAAAAGTCCTGTCTGACCCAACACCAGAAGAATCATGGCAGGAACTGGTACCAGCAATACCCCCTCCTTATCGGGAGGAAGGGCTCCTTACCCCTGAGCCCACAGCACCTCACCTCCACCAGATGACCACACCCCTAGACCACCCAGAGTAGACAAGAGCGGAGGTGAAGCCGCAGGAGAAATTCCTCCCTTGGCAGCTCGCTTATGGCCCATGATTGGAATCCAAATGCCCCTGAGACAGCAGCAATATACTGGGGTAGATGAGGATGGACACATGGTGGGAAGGCGTGCCTTTGTGTATCACCCTTTCACTTTTGCTGACCTCCTCAATTGGAAAAATAATACTCCATCTTACACTGAAAAGCCTCAAGCTTTAATTGACTTGCTCCAAACTATCATACAGACTCATAATCCTACTTGGGCTGATTGCCACCAGCTGCTCATGTACTCTTTAATACAGATGAAAGGCGAAGTGTGCTCCAGGTGGTGGCTAAGTGGCTAGAGGAGCACATCTCAGCCAATTACCAAAACCCCCAAGAATATATAAGAATTCAAACTGCCAGGAACAGACCCCCAATGGGACCCGAACGAGGGACCAGACATGGAGAGGCTAAGATGGTACCGTGAGGCATTAATAGAAGGTCTAAAGAAAGGGACTCAAAAGGCTACAAATATAAATAAGGTCTCTGAGGTCATCCAAGGAAAAGAGGAGAATCCAGCGTAATTCTATGAAAGACTGTGTGAGGCTTACCGTATGTACACTCCTTTTGATCCAGATAGCCCTGAAAATCAGCACATGATTAACATGGCCTTAGTCAAAGCGCAGAAGATATCAGGAGAAAACTGCAGAAACAGGCTGGGTTTGCGGGTATGAATCACAGTTACTGGAAATAGCCAATCAAGTGTTTGTGAATAGAGATGCAACAAGCTGCAGAGAAAGCCATAAGGAAGGCGAACACCAGGCTAGGCGAAATGCCGACTTACTGGCTGCGGCCATTAAGGGAATTCCCCCGAAAGGCGAGGGAAAGAGGGGTTCAGGGAAGAATACCCAGTCTAATTGCTCATGCTTGCAACGTAACCAGTGCACCTATTGTAAGGAAATAGGACATTGGAAAGATAAGTGTCCTCAACTGAAGGAAAAGCAAGGTGGTTCGGAACAAAAGACCTCAGACAAAGACGAGGGAGCTTTGTTCAATCTGGTTGAAGGCCTATTGGACTGAAGGGGACCGGGCTCAAGTGCCCTCAAGGAGCCCACGGTCAGGATTACAACGGAGGGCAAGGACATTAAGCTTTTGGTCGATACTGGTGCTGAACATTCAGTAGTGACCACCCTGGTCGCCCCCTTATCCAAGAAAACCATTGATATAATTGGAGCAACAGGAGTTTCCACTAAGCAGGCTTTCTGTCTACCACGGACCTGCCTGGTGGGGGGACATGAGATAGTTCACCAGTTCTTGTACATGCCTGGCTGCCCCTTGCCCTTGCTGGGAAGAGACTTGCTTAGCAAGCTGAGAGCCACCATCTCCTTTACAAAACAGGGCTCTTTACAGCTCAAGTTACCAGGAAAAGGAATTATCATGGCCCTTATGGTCCCCTAGGAAGAAGAATGGAGACTTTTTCTAACCGAGCCAGGCCAAGAGATAAAACCAGCTCTAGCTAAGCAATGGCCCGAGTATGGGCAGAGGAAATTCCTCCAGGACTGGCGGTCAACCAAGCCCCTGTACTCACAGAAGTTAAGCCTGGGGCCCAACCATTTAGACCAAAGTAGTATCCGGTTCCCAGAGGAGCTCTCGAAGGAATCCAGGTTCATCTCAGGCACTTGGGAGCCTATGGAATCATAGTTCCTTGCCAGTCTCCATGGAACACCCCCCTCCTGCCTGTCCCTAAGCCAGGGACCAAGGACTACTGACCAGTACAGGATTTGCACTTGGTCAACCAAGCCACAGTGACTCTGCACCCAACAGTTCCTAACCCTTACACATTGTTAGGGCTGCTGCCGCTGAGGACAGCTGGTTTACCTGTCTGGACCTAAAAGATGCTTCTTTAGCATCAGAATAGCTCCTGAGAGCCAGAAGCTGTTTGCCTTTCAGTGGGAAGATCCAGAGTCAGGTGTCACCACTCAGTACACTGGGACCTGGCTTCCCCAAGGG
This sequence comes from Theropithecus gelada, assembly GCF_003255815.1. Classification (NCBI taxonomy): domain Eukaryota; kingdom Metazoa; phylum Chordata; class Mammalia; order Primates; family Cercopithecidae; genus Theropithecus; species Theropithecus gelada. The sequence continues at coordinate 159,743,698 of NC_037673.1, forward strand.
TTCAAGAACTCCACTACTATCTTTGGGGAGGCCCTGGCTCAAGACCTGCAAAAGTTTCCTGCTAAATACCTAGGCTGCGTCTTGCTCCTGTATGTGGACGACCTTCTGCTGGGACACTCCACAGCAGTCGGGTGCGCAAAAGGGACGGATGCTCTGCTTCGGCACCTGGAGGACTGTGGGTATAAGGTGTCCAAGAATAAAGCTCAGATCTGCAGACAGTAGGTACGCTACCTGGGATTCACTATTCAGAAAGGGGAATGCAGCCTGGGGTCAGAAAGAAAGCAGGTCATCTGCAGCCTATCGGAACCTAAAACCAGAAGGCAAGTAAGAAAATTCCTAGGAGCTGTGGGGTTTTGCAGATGATGGATTCCAAACTTTGCAGTACTAGCCAAACCTTTGTACAGGGTTACAAAGGGGGGTGACCGGGAGCCTTTTGAATGGGGCCTCTACAACAGCAAGCCTTTTGTAAGTTAAAGGAAAAACTTATGTTGGCCCCACCCTAGGACTACCAGATTTGACAAAGCCCTTTACACTCTATGTGCCAGAAAGAGAAAAAATGGCAGTTGAAGTTTTAACCCAGACTGTGGGGCCCTGGCCAAGGCCAGTGGCCTATCTCTCAAAACAACTAGATGGGGTTTCCAAAGGCTGACCACCATGTCTAAAGGCCCTGGCAGCAACAGCCCTGTTAGCACAAGAAGTAAATAAACTAACCCTTGGGCAAAACCTAAATGTAAAGGCCCCCCATGCTGTGATAACTTTGATGAATACCAAAGGACATCATTGGCTAACAAATGCTAGATTAACCAAGTACCAAAGTTTGCTATGTGAACATCCCCACATAACCACTGAAGTCTATAACACCCTAAATCCTGCCACCCTGCTCCCAGTATGAGATAGCCCGGTCAAGCATAACTGTGTAGAGGTGTTGGACTCAGTCTATTCTAGCAGACCTGACCTTTGGGACCAGCCATGGGCATCAGTAGACTGGGAGTTACACGTGGACGAGAGCAGCTTCGTTAACCCACAAAGAGAAAGATGTGCAGAATATGCAGTGGTAACTTTGGATGCTGTCATTGAAGCCAAACCTCTCACAGGGCACTTCAGCCCAGAAGGCTGAGCTCATTGCTTTAACTCGGGCTCTAGAACTCAGTGAAAGTAAGACTGTAAACATCTACACTAACTCTCAATAAGCCTTTCTAACCCTCCAAGCGCATGGAGCATTATATAAGGAAAAGGGTCTGTTAAACTCTGGGGAAAAGGACATAAAATATCAACAAGAAATTCTACAATTGTTAGAGACAGTGTGGAAACCTCAGAGGGTGGCAGTCATGCACTGCAAGGGACACCAGCGAACCTCCACCTCAGTGGCCTTAGGAAAGTCTCAAGCTGATTCAGAAGCTCAAAAAGCAGCATCTGCCCCTTAACAGGCATCAGTAGTAGCCCCCTTACTCCCTCAAACACCTGACCTGGTACCTACCTATTCTAAAGAAGCAAAAAACTTCTTCCACACAAAAAGGGGGCAAGTAATAAGAGGAGGATGGATCAGACTGCCAGATGGGAGGGTAGCTGTGCCGTTGCTAGGAGCCACAATCGTATTGGCCGTGCACGAAACCACTCATCTAGGTCAAGAGTCACCTGAAAAGCTGTTAGGCCAGTACTTCTACGTCTCACACTTGCCAGCCCTTGCCAAAGCCGTAGCACAACAGTGCGTTACTTGCCGACAGCACAATGCGAGGCAAGGCCCCACTGTTCCACCCGGCATATAAGCTTATGGAGTGACTCCTTTTGAGGATCTTCAGGTGGATTTCACAGAAATGCCGAAATGTGGAGGTAACAAGTATTTGCTGGTTCTTGTGTGTACTTACTCTGGATGGGTGAAGGCTTATCCAACAAGAACTGAAAAGACTTCCAAGGTAACCGTGTGCTTCTCCGAGATGTTATTCCTAGGTTTGGACTGCCCTTACGAATCAGCTCAGATAACGGGCCGGTGTTTGTGGCTGACTTGGTACAGAAGACAGCAAAGTCATTAGGAATCACTTGGAAGCTA